>NC_071118.1:1400000-1700000 GCF_024256425.1 Clarias gariepinus | reverse complement strand
CTTTGTTAGTTTGAGTTAGTGAGTGTTTGACTTCCCATAGGCTCGTCCGCCCAGACTCCTGCGCAGCGACTCGGGAGGAGACATGAAGCGGACATGCCGCTTCTAAAACTCTTAAACTCTCTCTTGTAAGAGCGCAGAAATCACTTTGGAGCTGTTCTTTGTGAACGCTGCACAAATTAAAATGCCTGCAAAACATTTGGTGCATTTTGATTATATGCTATTTGAACATATAATAATAATAATGAAATGGCTGTTTGTAAAATGTATGAATTGTTCTGAAAGGCTTAATTTGTCTTTCATATTGCTGCGTTTTGACATTTCTGTTTCTAAACATGTGTAACCTGCTGATTTGGACGAAATCAGTAGTATTGCAGAATATTCTTTTATGCATGTTTATGCATAGTATGTAAAAATCTATTAAAGTCCATCCTCCAAACCGCTCTCCTATACATCTCTCTTTTACATGTCTTACATCTCTCGCTTGCATCTCTTTCTCCCATGTTTTTGACTTTTTAATTTTATGAGGCCTAGTCACATGACAATGCACCTAAATATTATAACGAGCTCTGGTCATGTGAATAATTACTTAAATATTAAAATGGTCCTTAGTCACATGACTAACTGCTTAAATATTATAATGAGCTCTACACATGTGACTGTTTTAGGTAAAAACATTTGAATCAACGTTTAGAGATTCAGGCATTAAACAGATTACATTGATTATGATATATTAACTTTTATATCAAGTTTTGGACTTAACGTGGCCAACAAAGCGCCTCTGTGAATATGGACCTTAACGGCGCGTCATAAACCAAAAACTGATCCAGGAGTCAGATTCACAGCGAACACATCGGGTTTGCGAACAAAAAAATAAAGGAATAATGGGATTTTCAAAGGCCTCTTTCTGAGCAACTCGGAAACTTTCCTTTCTTTCCAGAGTTAAATTTTGAACAGGGGTCTCTGCGTGGCGTTTCATTATTCATAAGGTGAAAACGGAGCCAGTTCAGTTTCATGGTCCAGAGAAGTGCGTGGGGACGTACCAACTTGTGGTGAAAAGGGGGGCGAAGGTTAAGATCTGGATTATACAACTGATCTTTTTTTTTCGGAGTGCTTCGAGTGTGCATCCTGGGTTTTCACGATCTACAAGGTTAGCCAAGGTCATCCATTTAATCCAATTCGACAGCCTTAACCCTGGGCCTTTAGAAAAACATTTACAATCCTGTGCTGTGAAGAGCAAACTAATAAAGAGTTAGTTTACCAGACAAACACTCCGATTAAGGTTTAGGAAATGTTTTGCACACCTATCCAAGAGCAAGATGGCTATCCCTGGCATTTGGGTTTCCAGCCCGCTTTATTAGCATCGCAGACAGGAACTAGGAATAAAGAGTCCTCGTGAACGTCCTCGTGGCCGCTGCCCCGTCGTCCTGAGCGTCGAGCTTTGGAAGCCCGCAGCGTGTTGCCTCAGAAACCTCCAGGCGATGGGTCAGCAGGACCTGTGGAATGCCAGGCCTTGGTTTCCGGCTATTGTGCTCAGCAAGCACCCTAGAGGTGAATAGGCAGACATTCTTCCGCTACCCTACCCCCCCAGTCTTTCACTTTTCCTCGCGTGTCATATTCACAGGGAATAAGTTTTTACACTGTGTTCTTTTGTGTGAGTTTTGGAACCAAATATATATTTTTTTAATGGCATCGTGTCACCTTTTTTACAAATATTTTTACAGATGATATCAATACTTAATCGATATCATTTCCTGAGATTAAAGCATAACTTGCATCAAGTCATTGCAGCTTTGTTCATCACATTTACACAAATATCACATGCATTAAAAAACAATCTGATTTCACCCACC
This sequence comes from Clarias gariepinus, assembly GCF_024256425.1. Classification (NCBI taxonomy): domain Eukaryota; kingdom Metazoa; phylum Chordata; class Actinopteri; order Siluriformes; family Clariidae; genus Clarias; species Clarias gariepinus. The sequence goes on along the minus strand of NC_071118.1, from coordinate 1,698,150 downwards.
ACAATCACCATTTTTATTTGCATTCAAGTATACACACACATATATTTCTGAGGTAAAAGCAAAATGACTGTACATTGCCCTGCTGATGAAAATAAAAATATGAAAATATATAGCAATATTTTTAAATAATTGACAAACAGGATATAAGACACACGTTTCAGCACTTACAGTATAATGCCGGGCACCCGTGTCCATTCAGTGCTTAAAATTGTACAGTTTCTCAGCTTCAGCTTCATCACTCAAGTTCAACCAGACTCTTCAACTTTGAAACCTAAAAGTTCTGCGAGGCTTTCTGAGTAAGCTCGGGAATTATCACAGTGTTTCCTAAATCATTATGCTGTACATTTGAGAGCCTACTATATCTAATATCTTTGAGCAGATTCAGGTTATTGTTTGTTTAAGGAAGATCAAAAATGTTACTGATGGCTGCCACGTTATATGAAGAAATTAAGAAATTCTTTTAATAACAGACAGCAGAACGTTCATTCTGAAAAAAAGTGCTGTTATTTGATTTGATGCCTCTGGAGTGTGTTGTAACAATAATAATAATAATAATAATATGTGCATTTTGTAAGTTCATTTTTAATTGTGAGTGAGTCATTCCTGTACTTCTGCAGCTGTAAAATTTACACGTTATAAAAGTAACGATAACTTTGATTCTACATGACAAAACCCAAGTGAAGCGTTCTCCATTGATACTTACAGGCAGAACTTCTGTATAAGCTTTTTTTTTTTTTCATTGATCAACACTGTTTTGCTGCACGGATGATCTTTCTATGTTTTTTTTGTTTGTTTTTTTATAGAAGAGCCCATTCTTCTTGTAAACCCGTGTTTCTATGCAAAGCATGTACGACCGTCAGTACGCCCTTCTTATTTTCTTTACAGCAGCTGGCATCCGCTGGATTTACGCCATCTCAGTACATCACTCTCACTGTAGCAGAAAAAACAGGTACAGGAGAGGGAGAGCGAGAGGAAGAGCGAGAGGAAAGTGTCCGCTACTAGATAATAGAATCATTCTCCTGGGCAGATTTTTTAAAAGTTTCTCAAATATATTTGAGATATACCTGAACGACTTACTTTGGTGGTCCACCCAAGTTTTCTCCATGTGTAAGAAAATACTGTTTATACAGTATATTTTAGGAATGGGAATAACAAGGGACCGGCCAGTATGAGCTTATCACCATACGTAGGTGCTGCTTTAATCTGTATCGTGATTACCTAATTATCACGATTTAATAGAAGTTTTTTTCTTATTCTGTTCTGGCCTGCTACCTCAAATACAAACTGATAAGATTTTATTTTATGTATATAAAATTTTTTTCCTTGTTATTATTATTATTATTTTTATATATATTTTTAATTATTATTATTTATTTATTTTTCGGAGTCAAGGTTACGATACATGAATCTCCACACAAACAAATCGCGATACATCAATCAATCGATTTTTGTCTTCACTTTTAAATTCTCGATTCGTGATTATCTTAACGCATCGCGATGGCCTGTATGTCTCTCTGTTGTTAAGTTTTCCCGTCGTTTGGTATCTTTTAGGCACACGAAGCCCCTGACTTTCGCCGACTGTATAGGAGACGAGCTGCCTTTAGGATGGGAGGAAGCGTACGATCCGCAAGTCGGCGCCTATTACGTCGATCACAACACAAGTAAGCTATATTTACACAGATCAGAAAATAATGACTTTCTTCTTCTTCTTCTTAGCCTACGTAGACATGCGTTATAGCACTGCGAAGTGTATTAAGATGTCTTATCTTCTCACGCTCTCTCTCTTACAGAGAGCACTCAGCTGGAGGACCCGCGGGTGCAGTGGCAGCACGAGCAGGAGCACATGCTGCGCGAGTACCTCAACGTCGCCCAGGAAGCACTGAGCGCCCAGAAGGAGATTTACCAGGTCAAGGAGGAGCGACTCCGTCTGGCACAGCAGCAGTACAAACAGCTCAATGACGCCTGGAGGGACAAGTCATCCTCGCAGACCAGCTGTAAGGCTAAAGGCTAAATGTTTTGTCTTTTTGGTGATGCAGCAACCAGCAAAATATAAGTCCAATAGTAACGTTTTAGGAAAGTTAAAAAGAGGACAACAATGTTGGTGTGCAAGTGCGGCATCAGAGGAACAGATCGGTTGGCCTAGGCCATTCCATACAAAAAAAACACCCCTTACAAATCTGCCTAAACTACCCCGCTGTTATCAAGTGGCCAAAGTCTGATAAGACCAAAACAAGAACTTCATAGACTATGTTTGGTACAAAAACAAGTTTACCACTCAAATAAAAATACAACTATAGCCATTGTGAAGCATGGTGGTGGGACCATCATGCTCTGGTTCTGCTTTTTTTCTTCTGCTGAAAGTGGCGCATTTAGGGTCAATCACGCATAGCTCCGAATACAACTCTATTTTGGCACAAAAAATGTTTAGTTCTCTGAAAGACAGCTGAAGGAAATGATGCGTAATATGTGAAGTAGCATTTTTACAAGAAAGAGTTTATTAAGAGCCGAAGAATCAAACCATTTTCAAATCATGATGTGCTCAGTGAGAAGGTTCTAATGAAAAACAGAAAAAAAGTTGCTGTAATAAGGTGTTAGTGAAGAAGTAAAGTTTTAAGTTTTTTTTTTTTTCTTGTTTTTTTCAAATCAAGTTTCATTGGTGGCTGTATTACAGTCAAGATCGAAAAGACCAGTTCTGATTTATTTGCATTTAAAACGGGTGTGTAGATTATTATATATTTTTTTAGATTTATTTACCTACAGCATACAGTATATGACAATAGTACAGTGTTATAATAAAGTGCCACCATCGTGGGGTGGGAGGGGCAGGTTGGTTGATTTAACCAAACGGCGACACAGCGTGCAGACGCTGTCCGATTATTTATTCATTACGTACACAACTGTACACAGTATATAATATGAAGGGAAAAATAAGAAAAGCAACTACTAATTTAAAATATAAAATCGATTAACGTGATATCATGTGATGAAAGAGATTATGCTAAGAAAGGAGTTACAAAGCACTAACACTGGAGAATCCTTCCATCAACATTAAATAAATGTCTCCTAACAACAATAAGAACACTAAAGCATCACCGCATCATCCATTTAAATATGTTAATAAAAAAAAAACATTCAAGACAATATCCTGCGAATGAGCTGATGCCATAGAAACCATAACATACCATTGACTGTTTGGGGCTCCTCTAGTGAATGTTTCTTTGTTTTGTTTTAGGGCTAAAACGATTCCTCGAGTAACTCGAATAATTCGATTACAAAAAATTATCGATCCGCCTTAAATCTTCCGCCTCAAAGCTTCTTTTAATTAGTTTTAAAAGCTTGCATTATGTTTTTGCGCAATTATTTGTTTGGCGTGACACAGTGCGCTTTTGGATGCAAGCCGACAGTAAACGCAGACAAAAAAGAAGCGCTTACGTCACCCACAAAGCGGAAGGAGACGCAATTCGAGTGAGCGTTCTGTTGCGGGCTGCAAAATGGAACGGAGCGATAAAAATATCAGCGAGCCAAGAGAAAAAGAAAGCAGCAAGAAAAAACGAAAAAAACGAAAAAAATTGTCAGTAAAGGCTTATGTTATGTCTGACATGTAAATCTAGAAACTTTTAGTCCTAAAAAATTAAGTTGCACAACTTAGTGTTTTTGTATAATTATTTATTTTAATGTGTGCCTTAATACTTAGTCATTTGAAATACCTTTTTTTTGCATCTGAGTAAAGGCTTTAAAATAAGAATGTATGGCAATGTAATGCACTTAATTCATCTCAGTCAATTTTAAGCTATTCCTTGTATTGTGAATAATGACAATGTTTATTTTTGATAAAAGGCAGATTTTTCTAAAAAGAAAACCGATTAATCTTTGTTTCTTTTATATATTTTAGATTGCTGTTTAATTAAGCAAAAGTACATTTTATCCAGTTACTCGATTAACCGATTAAAATTTCGGTTTAATTGCTAAAATATTCAATAGCTACAGCCCTATTTTGTTAGTTTGTGTGTACGCACGAATGTAATCGAATATCCACCTAGTCAACTTATCATAGCTATGCTAATCTTAGTAATTAACATTCCTTTGAATCCTGGACTCGCTCATTACGAAACTGCTTAGGTGTAAAAAAAACACACACACAAAAAAAACACCGCATTCCTCGTTCCATACGTGTCCCTGATTATTGTATCTTATCAACGGAATGATGTTTGCTTACATTCTTTCGTGCACGTATAATATTTAGTCTTCATCACTGACAGGGGCGTGAAAAGCATGCAAGACTCATTAATTCAACATGGCCATAATTTCTTAATGCCTTCAAATAATTATTATGCTTTTTTTTGTTTTGTTGTTTCTTAATCTTAAAAGATATTTTGCATGGTTACGAGACGTCAGAGAGCTGTTTAGAGATAAACTAACACCTTTGATTTGTCTTATCTCTCTCATGCAGTAAACTCCAGATCCTCATCGAGCAGTAAATACGATCCAGAAATCCTTAAGGCGGAAATCGTGACCGCTAAGAGTCGGGTAAGAACCGACGACCTGTGATTAATTCTATAGCTGGTTATTGTATTTTATTTATTTATTTAAAATTGTTTTATATATATATATATATATAGATTTAGATTCAACTTTATTGTCATTGCACATAGTTACAAGGCAACGAAATGCAGTAAATGCAGTGTATATATATATATATATATATATATATATATATAATTTTGTAAATGTTATGCTGGATATACAGTACATAAAAAGGAAGTAGTTAAATTGCTAATCAGGCAATCATAGCTAGCTTGAGCTACGAACATAGATGTTTATTTAGCTAGCTCAGATTATCTTGCTTAACATTACATAATTAGTATTTTTAGTATTTTTTCGAAAGGAGGGATATTTATTATTATTATTAGATAGCTTTTAGATAGATAGATATTATTAGAAAAGTTTAACATTAATTAAACGACAAATTTTATCACAATACCAGTATTATTAAAAAAAAGGGAATTTATAACAATATCGATATATCGCTTAGCACTAATCTACACAAAGGAAAAAAACTTTTGAAGTAAAATCAGGAAAGAGTTTTTTCCTTAATTTGTCACATTCACGTGAAAAACGATCATATTTATTTTTCAGAATAATGTATTGTCTTAATTCCTTACCAGGATTATATATATATATATATATATATATATATATATATATATATAATCCTGGTAAGGAATTAAGACAATACGTTATTCTGGATTTATATTTAAAAAAATCCATAGAAAGTAATTGTTTTTGGTATAAGTGCGCATTAAAAGCTGATCTGCATCAGTCATTGCTTGTTTCTGCTACGTTTCACATCAAAGGCAAACCATGAGGTGTAGATTTTATGATTTTATTCTTCTGCATTCCTGTGTTTGGAGTTTGATTAAAAGAAGAAATCGTGCCACAGAAGATAAACCAGTTTCGCTCAGGGTTTCACGTCACCCCTGTTCTCTTGTGTTCAGGTGAGTAAGCTGAAGAGAGATCTGGCCTGCATGAGGCAGGAGCTTCTTTATAAGGAGCAGGGGTTCGAAACGTTGAAAGAGTAAGTACCTCCTTCTTACACATTACTTTGGTGATGTACTTAATACTTTAAAGAGCGCTCCTAGGAGTCGTCCCTTGATATAAGATTTATGAAACCGACATATGGACAACAATCTGATCATTTTGATTTATACATAATTGGTGAAAAATCAGTTCACTACTTTTCTTTTGATTCTGTAAAGCTGCTATATGACATTGATGATTGTTCGAAACGCAATATAAATAAAACTAAATCGAGTAGAATTGATTTGGAATGATTAACAGATGTGTAGGTATGATAAACATTCTGATATTACCTTACACAATGGATATCCCTGCCCCCTTTTCCAACATCTTGATTTTCTCACATGAAATATCTTGTTTTGTATTTGTTTAGATAAAAGAGATGTTTCCTGTGCAGGGCATGTGTGAAACTGGAATGTTTGTGTGAAACTGGAATGTGTATATATACAGGGCTTTACGGTAACTACTGAGCAACGATAGAGGGAAATTACGAAAAAGTAAAGGAAGTAAACTTTACTCCTTTTGCACAAGACTACAGTATATCCAAAATGTATCCGGATCATCTTTTTTTAATGTGTCCGGTGTTTATGTACTTCTATGTACCGGGGTCGTGTTACAACAAGACTACTCACAACGCCATACTGCACATCATCCTGTCGCAAGTGTAGCAGTCCAAGAGTCTGCCAAATATGGCATACTCGCCAGATCTCGCCACATGCCAGATAAAGACATGGCATACAAACATGGTATACTAGACCCTGTTTGTAATAAGTGATAAAAAAAAAGAAATCAAGGTTAATGCATAACCTCCTTTTGAATTTAAAGGAGCATTTTGTGAACAACTCCATTCCACAAGCATGTTCATAAGTCCGATTCGTTTGTAAGTCAGATACAGCGAGTCTTATACACCTTCGAGACGAATATTCCCTATAAAGCATGAAAAAAACAAACACGCAGGTTTGGTGTTTTCGTTTGCCCCTGCGTCTCCAAATCACGATAGGAATCCTGGTGATGCAGCGGAGTCAGCTGACCTCGTTTAAAGGAAGCCAAGGAAGACATGGGGAGGGAAGGGATAATGCTACATGGTTTTTATCGCATGCTTGAACAGATGCCATTTTTTCATAGAGCTGTATAGCATTCTGTCTATCAAAATAAAATATTGTATATAATTGTAAATATTAGTATTAGGAATGTCCGTTAGTCGGGGACAGCCTGTGTATGGAAATGTATTAGCCGTGACATTGTAGCATGTCTGTAGATGCCATCGATGGCAAGCAAGCCACAGTTGGACAAGGTTGCAATTAAAGGAAATGCAACCTCGTGGAGACTCCAGTTCACCTGTTCATCATCAGAACATTGTTTAAAGCTTCTCCGTCAAAATCAAATCAAATTAAAATTTTATTCGTCACATACATAGTCATACACAGTATGATATGAAGTGAAATACTTATACGACTGCAGTTGACCTCAAGATTGCAAAAATTACGTTTTAAATAAGAAAAATTTAAATGAAATAAGAGAAATATGGAAATAAACTTTAGCTGTAAATGACTTTTAAATGTACATTATATACAATCAATAAAAATAATGAAAATAAAAATAGAAATATAAAAAAGTATAATAAAATAATATTTTGTTGAAATGTAATGTAGTGTAGAACCGTGTCCAGTTTTGAGCAAGATAATGTGCGGAATGTTCAGAATAAATCAACCCTGTACACTAATCCCCTGAAATCCGATATCGTCTTTTCATTCCCTCCCAGTCGATCTTGCCTCGCAGCTCTCTCAGGGGATGGGTTCGACTCTCGCTCCTCTCCTTTTACTCACCTCCCTCGTTCCCGTGCCCGAAGAATGCCGACAGACCTGTCACTCGGGCAGCAAGCGCGACTTTCCGCCGGCTCGCTCCGTTTGTCATCTAACCTCAAGCGAATCCGCCCTGGCCTCCGCTGCAGCCTTCCATAAACATCAGGCTGATTAAATCAACATTGTGGAGCTCAGTTCAGGAAGTCATCTATTTGACTTCACACATCAGCTTCTATTTGAATAACCTCGTCAAACTCCGCATCATATTTATTTTGAAGGCAGCCTCGAGCACTCGTCTGTCCCGGGTGTCTCCAGAAGTGTCTGACAAGAGTCATGACTAATGATACACAAGCAGACGTATTTGTATGAGATTAAGCTTAGGCCAGAAATATTAGTCATTCTGTCTTATTCAAAGATCTGGTTTCATTGTTTGTTTGTTTTTTGTTTACTCTGTAACTAGAATTGACCACAAGCTGGCGAGCGCTTCATACGGGTACAAGCAGCACGATCCCCAAGCCATCCTGAAGGAGGTCCGGACAATTAAAGATGCCATCAGCTCTGGAGAAAGAGAAAAGCAGGAGCTCATGCAGGTAAAACATCGACACAAAGCATTCATCATTAAATAACTCAATTGTCAATGGGTTTTAACTGTAATAGCGATGTTGTGTTTTTACCTGAGAGAGAGAGAGAGCGAGCCTGTGTGTGTGGCGCGGTTAAGGAGCTCAGGAATGTTAGGGTGAGGTAATTTCTTTACTCCCGAGAAGCTATGCACAGGGTGAGGCTTTACACCAAAGGATGCGTTCGCATATTTCTGCGCAGTACCTAATGGAATACCAGAGTAATGATGTCACACATGTGAGTACACTTTAACTGTTAAAAGAAATAAAGACCAGCTTGAGTAGTACGATATCGCGACAAACCACTAATCACGTGTAACCAGACAGGGATGAAACGATCACATGGGTTGAGAATCTGGACAGCTAGGAATTTTCTCAGACGAAGACCGGGAATTAAACTCACAGAGGCGATACTGTGGGGGGGGGCTCAATCCTGTATGGATTAAAGGTTTATCATACGGGAGACTGTCTTTAAGAATTTCAGAGCTTTTATTTATTTAATTATGTAATACAATCTCTAAAAAAAAAAGGAAAGAAACATAATGTAGACGTTTTAAAATGTATGTCCTTAGTGCTGATGTGTAACTAAAGTTTACAGAAGGTGACTTAGTGAAGGAAAATGATGTAACACAAAAAGGGGAGCAAATTTGACAGAAACTAATGAGGTAATGTGACGGTTCTAATAAGGTTTCTGGTACAAACTACCCATTTCTATGGATTTTTTAAAATAAGTCCCCAAGTCCGTAACCGACCGAGGTGGTTCTTAGCCCGCTGCAGTCGTAAACATTCAGCCTGATCCTTAAAATTTGACGGATGCAGTATCTTGTCGCCAACTTATGGAAGAGATGCATCTGTCTGTCAGTCCTGACCTCGCTCCATTCGCTTTATTAATCTAATAACAGATTATTTTGCTTCCTTTCACAAATGAATGCTTAAAGTAAAAAATAAATACAGCCTAAAAAATGTTTACAGTTAGAGTTATTGATGTAAATTTGTTTTATTGTGATGTTAATAAATTTGACTACGTTTGCATAATTCATTGATTTTTCTGAAATATAACACTTATGGGAAGAGAATCAAGTTCAAGTTCAAGTAGGCTTTATTGTCATTACAACCATATACAGTTAGTACACAGTGAAACGAAACAACGTTCCTCCAGGACCAAGGTGCTACATGCAACATAAATTTACAACATAAATTAACAGATTTAGCTAACCAAGAGGCCTAGTTAACTGGCTGGCAGAGACAGGACAGAGGGACCTAACATAAACTACAACATAAATTAACAAAAACTAACTAGCTAAGTATAACTATTTTTACAGACAACTTAAAGTGCACGTGCAAAGGTGCAAACAAGAGCAACAACAAAGTGACAGTGCGGAACTACGACATAACGGAACATAAAATTATGGTGTTTAGTGGGTAAACGTAAGCGTAACAGTTACAGAACATAAAATATGGTGTTGAGGTAGTGGGTAAACGTAAACATTCTTTAAAAACAGCAGCAAGAATTGAGGAATTAGTGCAAAAATTAGTCCAGTAATGATCATTGTGCAAAAAGATAAACAGTGAAGCATTTACAGGTTGGTGTGCACGATAATTTGGTGGTGTAGGTCAGTGTGTCTGCACTTGTGTTGATTAGTCAGTCCAGTCCCAATATTTTGAGGTAGTTGAGTTAAGCTGTGTGATAATGTTTGTGTGTGTGTGTGTGTGTGTTTATCAGTCCAGTCCCTTTTTGTTGAGGAGACGGATGGCTTGTGGAAAAAAGCTGTTGCACAGTCTGGATGTGTGTGCCCGAATGCTTCGGTACCTTTTTCCAGATGGCAGGAGTGTGAAGTGTGTGTGAGAGGGGTAAGTCCGATCAGCCGCAATGCTGGTGGCTTTGCGGATGCAGCGTGTGGTGTAGATGTCTTTAATAGAGGGGAGAGAGACCCCGATGATCTTCTCCGCTGTCCTCACTATCCGCTGTAGGGTCTTGCGGTCCGATATGGCACAATTCCCAAACCAGACAGTGATGCAGCCGCTCAGGATGCTCTCGATAGTTTCTCTATAGAAGGTGGTCAGGATCAGTGGTGGAAGCTGGGCCTTTCTCAGTCTTCTCAGAAAGAAGAGACGCTGTTAAGCGACAGGGCGGTGCGATGCTGTCGTGCCGTGAAATCTTTCTTTTCTTTTTTTTTCCTGGTAGAGTTGTCCACAAATTTCTGGTTTCATTTATTGGAATTATTTAGCGACAAGTCATACTTCCTTAATCTTAAGCAGTCACCCATGCGCTTTCATTTTCTCTCTTTTTTTTTATAAAGGTAATTAGACAAAAAAAAAACACTACAGCTTGTAGACAACAACAAAAGGAAAAGCCTTTAGAATTTTTTTACAATATCCAAGGTCTTGGATGTTGTTAAATTAAAATGTAAAAATCTGTTACACAAGTTTTTGTGAACGAATTTGTTATCGGAGCCGTAGAGTTTCACATCACTGTACAAAATGTTTTTAAAATATCAAATGAAAGAAACATTCACATCTTTCAAACCTGTCACTAACGCTGCGACACAAGGCTACATAATGCACTCGGAGGAAAAGGCCCTGTTTACCCGCTCTCTTCTGTACATGTGCACTTAGAAAAAGCTCTGTTATTGACCAGGTTCGGTGTAATTAATAGGGGAGAAAATAAGCTAATCTTGCTCACGTGACTCTTGGCTTCAGATCGCTATAGCGTTGTTGGGATTCAATTCTTTGGGAGTAGAGTAATACCCATCATGTCTGATTATTGGGCAGTTTAAGGTGACGATTTAAAAGCTGATATTGTATATATGGTGTAATTCTGTAGATCTTTGGCAATATATTAAAAGTTTTCTTTAAAAAATTTGATAAAAAATTTTCCTTCAGAAACTGGCTGTGTTGAAAGATGGCTTCCATTTGGATTACGGCTCTCAGACCGAGCTGTGGGCGAGTAACCCCTCTCTGTCCAACTCGAATCTGTCGCTCCCTCGCCTCTACTCTGATGCAGAGTCCCAGACTGACATACCCACCGAGGTGAGACGTCTTTCTACATGTTTTAATTTTTTATTAAATGTGTCTGCCACTTTGTTTGCATGGTATTTAATCGCACACTCATAAGCGTGTTTTAAAAAATGCACAGCGCCATCTGCTAAGGTTGATTATTCATCTATTTATTTATTTTATGATAAAAGGGCATTTTCAATTAAATTTCAAAGTAGCATATCTTCTCTTCCCGTGGGCCGATTGCGATGAAACAAAGCCTATAAGTTACCTCAAACTCGGCCAAATAGACTTGTGAAAACCCCATTAAAATTATTTCAGTAGTTTTTACATGATGCGTGCACAACCACACAGACAGACAAAAAATTCCAAAAACCTTCTTGATGTTTTCTATTACTTATCTTGCGCCCTCTTTAATAATTTTTTCACGAATATCTTCAATGTCCAGGCACGCCCACTTTACAGTTTCATATGTATATATTAGGGACCCTAATTTGGTAACTTGCTAACTTGCATTTTAGTCTTCCTAGGTATCCAATGTGATGTGATGTGATTCGTTCATTATCTCATTCCTCTTTTTCTAATCAGTTCGGCTCGATTTCCAACATGCTGGCCGAGAAGGTACGACTGAGCTTAAAATACGAAGAAGCAAAAAGGAGGTACGTGTGTTTAATTACGTCTGTTTAATCACGTTTATCAAAAAATTACTGTCTTTAAATGTAACCATGGTGGGCTGTTGTGGTGACGAGAACTCAATAGGTATTAAAAATAAGATATGTTATGATATATAGTATATCTGTGCAAAGTAGTTTGTAGTGTGTGTTGTATAGAATAGAATAATTTTTATTGTCATTGTAATATGTGGCATATCCAACGTAATTAGATTCTTTACACAAGATTCACAAATTACACTTTATACACTTAACCTAAATTGTACGCATATCACACAAGGAAGTTGCATATATTGCACTTTAATAGTATTGCACATAAAATGATAAATATTGCACAAGATTTGCGCATATTGCAGAAAATAATTCTTCCAGAAAATTTCACTATGCATTTAATGCTTGTAAAAAATTCTTGTGAAGAAGTCCAAATCTGCTCCATCACAAGCACAAAGCTAGCTCCATGAGCGTCCTGCACACACACAGCCCGAGATGAACTGGAGCCTCCTCGACGTCTCAACATCAGTGCCCGAGCTCACTAACACACATCTGAGATCACAGCTACACTCCAAAATCTAGTGCAAAGTCTTCCCAGAAGAATAAAGCTTTTTATAGCTGCAAAAGATAAAATAGATGTTCAGAAGAAACATAAAATCAGATGTGCAGGTGTTATTATTTTCATTATAAACTTTCCCTTATATAAAATCGCTACTGAATTGTTTTTTTTTTTTTTTTTTTTGGATACACATTAAACTCTCTGCTTGTTTCAGAATCGCCAACATCAAAGTCCAGATCGCCAAGTTGGACAACGAGTCATGGCCCGGTTTGCTAGATCCCGAGCGGGACCGGCTCATCCTCATCAGCGAAAAAGAGGAACTGCTAAAGGAGCTGCAGTACGTCAAACCCTGCAAGCGCGCTCCTAGCGACGCCGAGAAGATCGAAACGGAGAAAAAGCGATTGGAGAAGGACCTGCAGGCGGCACGCGACAGCCAGAGCAAAGCTCTCACGGAAAGGTGAGGGTTGTTCATCGTTGTAACAGCTCAGAGACAACAAAATCAGGATTTAATTTTTTTTTTATGTGCCGCTTACAGAACGGCAATACAGAATCGAATCGACACCCGAGCATCGCCGTAATATCTGGTCCTCGGTAAATCCCGTCCCGAGCAACGAACAAAACAGATACGTCTGTTATCGATACAGAGTAGAACGCTAAAGTTTTTCTAGATTAAAGCCGCTCTCTTTCTCTCTCTCTCTCTCAGGCAGTAGAACACAGCAGCTGTTATGGAAGACTAAAACTCATTTGGGATGCAGCTGATCTCGCCCGGGGAAATAGGGCATTCACTTTTAAAAACAAGGTCAAACTGTAGCTGTAGCAATAGCACATCTGCAAAGGGAGAATAACAGAAGCGTTCTGAATCGCAGCTCTGTCCAGGTCTTCAGGTCAGGTTTCTGTCCTAAGAACACCAATTATTGTTTTCCTTTTTTTGTATCTTTCTGTCACTTTGTTGTTGTTGTTGTTTTTGTTTTTTTCCCCCTCATTCCTTCTCCTCTTTCTCCTTCTCCTTCTCCTGGGTGATTCGAACAGGCTGCTCGTTCGGTACGCGAGATACTGTATCCTCGCCGTGCTCTTCCTGTAACCCGAGCCGTAAAAGGGATGTAGGTTAAACACAATGGCCGCCTTTTTTCTAGGCCCTTCTGCTCGGCAGCATTCCACTGTAACTACTTCAGCCAAACTTAAAGGAAGGACAGATGAGAAACACACCAGAGGACGGATAGATAGATAAATGGCTTATTATTGTGGACAGGAATTTTAATAAATAAATAAATAAACAAATAAAACTTAAACTTTTACTTTTTTTGTGTCGCAGATTGACGCTACATTGCAAGAGGAACAAGCTGGTGAAGGAGCTGGAGGACGTGGTCAGGCAGGCGTCCTCACTGCACACACAGCTGAAGAGGTTTCTGTCATTCCGTTATTACATATAAAACTGCTAAAATGTTTACTCTTTTATGAAGAAATAAATGCAATAACCTACATGACATGGTTTTGTTGCTATGGCTCCTCCTCTCAGATCACTTTTCCATACAGCAGCAGTTGTGTATAGAGCTGAGAGAGAGAGATGCACGCTGGTGCATGCAGCTAACGAGCTTGTTGTTCTTTAATTAGCTCGTTTTTTTGCACAGAATGCATTTTAAGTTATGGGAACGAGGAGCCGAAAATAAAGTACTGCACCTACTTAACTTTTTATTAACCGACTTCGCTGTTGCGTTTCCGCTCTGATTTTTTTCCCCGTAGCCTGTCAGCTAGCACGCTGTCCTGTTCGTCGGGAAGCAGCCGAGGTTCTCTGACGTCCAGCCGCGGCTCGCTGGCCGCCTCCAGCCTTGGCTCGCTGTCGTCTCTCAGCTTCACCGACGCCTACTTGGAGCACCAGAGCGAGCTGAGCGACCCGGACTTCCAGGTCAAGTTGGACTCGCTGCTCCAGGAGAGCACCTCGTCTACCTACAGGCCCTCCAGCTCCATCCCCACCATCCACGAGAACGAGGTGACATCAGGGCCAGCCGCCAGCGCCGCAGGTCAGGGAGCGGGTCTACGCGCCCACGCCCTCCGTCTGTCAGAGACGCCCGGGTCCATGAGCTCTCTGTCGCCGCGCTCGTCACTGTCCTCGCTGTCTCCGCCCTGCTCGCCTCTCGTCCCCGACGCCTCGTCGCTGGCCGGAGAGGCTTTCACGGGTTCGGCCTCTCAGCTTGACCTGGAGCTGCAGGCCCGTCTCAGCGAGCTCAGCCTGCAGGGGGACGCCAAGCAGGATGCCACTAAAGGTAATACTAACAATCCTAAGTCGTCATAAAGTGCGGGACAATTTCACTTTCCCGTGTAAATGAATGCGGGCCTCCACCCGAGCGGAACCTCCAGCAGGCAGGTCCAGTTACGGATCCGACCTGCTTAATCCACAGCGTGAACTCGCCACTGCAACTCAACACCAAGCCGAGTAACACATCAGGGACAGCACCGGCGACAGTCTCAGATTTCTGCTCTTTTCTTTTTCTCTGTGTGTGTGTGTGTAGATCTCGATTCCCAATCAAGGGTCTTGGGGTCCGCCTCAAAGAAAGCGGGCGTGACGTCGGCCGTGTCGGACGAATCGGTAGCAGGAGACAGCGGCGTGTATGAGGCTTCAGAGAAAAGGTTCGTGATCTGTGTGTTTCAAAAAAAAAATTATAAACATAATTGGTGGAGAAAAATAGAATTCTAAAAAAATATATAACTCGATACCAGTAAGAGATATTAATAAAATCTTGTAAAAAAATTTTAAACCCCTACTTTTTTTTTCTTTGCACACCTCCCAATACTGATTGAAGAGACCGCACTATCTGCGGAATCTGAGATCACCCTTTAACGCAGAAGTTTTTATTTCTTGTATCTCTTTAGATGAAATTTGCATCATTACAGTTAAATTATTCTCTTATTTATACTAAATAAATCCTTAAGAACTAAGATCAATCCTTAAGATGTCCAGACAGCAACTAGCAAGAAGGAGAGCAGGTTGTGTTTTATACAAATCCAGATTTAAGCGTATAATCATGTGACCACAGACAACATAATGGTTCACAGTGTTCGGCCGGTCAGAGAGGCACTCAAATAGAAAAACTATACTGGATCCAGTTTAAAATGTGCCGGTACCAAAAAACTAAACAAAAAGAAACAGTAGTTCATTCTGCTTTGCTCTTTAATAAAAACATGCTGAACGCTCATGAGGGAGTACAAGCCAGTTCCAGTTCTACATTTTTTTTTCCAATAATAATTTTGATTTACTTGTTAAAATGAATGTCTTATAAATTTACCCTAATATTTATTCAGTTATCAAGGGTGACAAATCAAGTGCTCAGTTTGTGAGACAAGAAGATGATAGTTTTTATTAGAAAAAAGAAGTGTTTTTCATGAGTATCAAACAAACTTCACAGTTCAGGCTAATCGCTCTAAATCATACCGCCTGCTGCATCCGACTTGTGATCTGTCTGTTTGTTGAAAAAAGGAGAAAAGAAAAGGAGCTCCTCTGTGATGTTATGTCTTTCCGGATTGGTGTTTTTTTGCTGTGACTACAGATATAAAGCGGTCTTCAACATTCACATGCCATATCAACTTTTGGTTTCGTGTAAATAATAACTAATCAATGGGAAATCCTGATGTAATAACACAATGACACACAGAAGGTGTATATCCCGAGTCTGATCACTTAGAAAATGTGTAAGAAATGTTTTCCCTGCTGATAAACTAATGCGATCTGAGTTCGGCTGTTGACACAGTCCTTTCTTTTAACTTTGTGCATTAACTGTTAAACTGTTTTGCTGGGTAAATAAACTTCAGCCTGACTGAACGGTGAGTTTGTGAGAATTTAAGATGTCCCGGTCGAACGTCCCGACAGGCCTGGAGTCGCCGCCGAGCAGCTGCTGGGTGACGAAGACGGAGGATTAGTCAGCTGCGCTCAGATCAGACTGGGCCTGAAGTACGAGGCTAAAGAGAAACGCTTCGCCATCTTCGTCATGCAGCTGACCAACTGCAGCACGCTCGCTGTTCCTGACAGCCAGAACATGTACGTTTCCAAACCATATGATGACGACAATTACTTTTAAGTTTTGTACCTGTATGTGTTGGTAATAATGCAGTCAAAACAAGGAGCTTTCTGGAAAGCCAATTATTTATTAAATTAAACTGTAACTTAAATAATTGCATTAAATATATTTCATACTAATTTATTATTTTTAACATTCTAGATATACAGTAAGCTGTTGATTTTCAAATCTTGCATCTATACTAAGTGCTTAAATGACCACTAAATGTATATTTTATTGTAATAAAATTATCAAAACAAACTCTTATATTAACCATCAGAGCTAGTTGGAGGTTTAATACTTTATCAAAATGCCTCTATATTAAATAGATATTTTTTGTAAAGAAATTTTTTTTCAAAAAAAGTGTGATTTTTATATTTTCAAGTGTGACATATGACCATATAATAGTTCATTCTCGGCATAAATGTGCGTTACATACAGTATCTACCTCATTCCTGTCCGCAGGTACGTCCGGGTGGTAGTGCTGCCCTGCCCGGAGGCCACACGCTGCCTGTTCCGCACACGCAGCTCACAAGCTCAGGACACGCTGGAGTTCAACGAGGTGTTTGCCGTGCAGCTCTCCCCCACCGCCTTCAGACACAAGACCCTCCGAATTGATGTCTGCTCCACCACCAAGTCCAGAAGAGAGGATTGTCTGGTAGGATTGTCCTAAACACCACAGGGCAGCGGTGTATCTGCTCAGAAACGCAGACCACATAGTTTCTCGCTCAGAAACATGGACTTCACGTAGGATAATTAGTCGTTAATGTTTGGAGTCAGTAAACCTAAAAATTACCTGAAGTTTCTGTCATTTATTGACATTTTGTCAATCAGAAAATAATAAGTAACAAGTCATATTGTGTTATACACAGTTTGTATTACGATTCCTGCAAAAATACTTTGTTTAATGTTTATTTAAGTTATGTTAAGACTTATTCAAATTTATTTACGGAAAAAATATATTATACACTGTAAATGTATAAAATACCTGTGATGTTTCAGAAAAGCATCTCAGGCAATTGATTCTCATGATACTGATATTATCATGTGATATCACAGTTCTAATGACACCCTGACTAAGAATAAGGATCAATAAGGATGTGATACTGATATTATGATAAAGGATGTCGCTATATATTTTTCAGAGATATCGAAGGTATATTTCAGGTTGTTATTTTTTATAGCAATGATAAACTTTGATTTATTTTAAATAAAACTAATCATGTTTTAATATTTAAATTCTCATTAAATGAACCTTAGTATTAGGGATGAGAATAATCAGGAACCAGTCGATACAATATCATCACGGTACTTATGTGCCAATTCATATCATGATTTATATCATCTTAATTCTATATTAAAAAAAATCCAGATATTGTTGCAATTTAAAAACAAACTTGCCATTATGCGAATAGTTAAGAGGAACTGTAGGATTATAGAGGAACTGCAATATTATACTACTTCCAGTACAAACATATATAAAATTAAAATATATATTATAAAAAAAAAATAATTTGGGGGAATGGCGGCACGGTGGCTTAGCGGTTAGCACTGTCGCCTTGTACCTTCATGGTCAGGGTTGGATTCCGCCCTTGGGTTTGTTCACAAAGTTTTCTCTCACAGTATGAAGACATGCAGATTAGGCTAATTGGCGTTCCCAAATTGCGTGTGTGAATTAGCATTATGTGTGTGCCCTGTGATGAATTGGTTACCCTGTCTTGTGCCCAAAGCCTCCCGGGATAGGCTCCAGGCCCCCCGCGACCCTAAATACAGGATAAAGCGGAATAGACGATGAATAAATGAATGGTTTTGAAGTCAGTGTAGAAGAAACACTGTATTAAAAAATTTGGTGTTTTTTGTTACAAAAACAATAACTGATGATCCTAATAATGTTTACAAAAAATACATTGATACACTGAAAAAAAAAATATCAGTTAGATCAGCTATGTTGCATTTAGCATGGAGGAATATATAAAATGTTGAAAGGTTCTGCAATATTCACTAAATAGTCACAAACATTCTACCAGTGTTGACATTACAGTTATGTGGTCATTTATTTCTAGTCTGTCACATTTTTATCGGTTAAAAATCAGAATTTTGTCTTTAAAGAAGAAAACCTAGATTTAGCTAACAAATTTTTTTTTTCTTGTTTATTAAAGGCTGGAGCTCAGATCAGTTTGGCTGACATGGAGTGTTCAGAGGAGTGGTGCACAAAGTGGTACAACCTCCTCAACTACCTGCTCATCGCAGACATGAATGGCAAGAACAAAGAGCTCAGGGCTCCCATGCAGTCTGATGAGGTAACACAAACACACACAAAAGCACACACACACACACACACACTAGCACAAAAAAAACTCTTTTTCAGGCTCTCTCTTTCTCTCTCTCTAATGAACATTAATATGTATATATTTGTGTCTGTCTCATATTTTAGACAATAGATCGCTCCACGGAAATCCCAGCGGCAAACACGAAGACGGTCGAGTCAGACTGGTGAGTGGGCCCGCCGATTCCACAGACAATCCTTTGTTTAATGAGACATCTTATGAAGAATAAATGAATGTCTGTACAACGTGGAGTTCCTGCTGAGTCGATAATAAGAATATAAATCATCTGGAGACCAATTTGAGCCAAACTGAGGCACGAAACTATAGAGAGTCATCAAAACAAGAGAGATGTTCGGTAAGAAGCGCAGGCAAATAACGAGCGCTTGTCTCTCCGTAACAGTCTCTCTGTGAGAAGCAGTGCTTTAGCCGCTTCCTGTCTCCTTTTAAATCTTTAAAAGATGCCCCGTCTTATATTAAACCTCAAAGACTCACAATAAATGTATCATCGTTTTGAATGATTAAACAATCCAAATATTTATTATGTTAAACATTTTTACTGTATAATGTGACAAATCTCATCCAAAATTAATACATATATATATTTTTTTAAATACTGTTTAAAATTTTAAGAAACATTTATGTAAGACATGTACTCAGTCATGTGACTAGGGCTCGTTATAATATTTGAGTCAGAAACATAAAATCTTAAAAATAAATAAATAACGCTTTAAACCTATTTACAGTGGTTGAGTGGCCACACCTTCGTGACTTTCCTGATAGGAATTCCAAGGTGAGGTTGCGTTTAGTTTTTTTTTCCATAGATAAAGGGTTGGGAATTCCCAGCCGAAAGCAGCGCGAGATAAGAATGCGGTTTGTGCTCGTTCTTTACTGCTGTAACATTTTGTAATGTTCATTAATTTTGATAGCAGACCTGAGAACAGATTGTGTTTCTACAGGCTGGTGGAGCCTCTCGAGAGCGACGTGTTTGTGGACGGAGTGGGCAGCGACGGTGAAGGGGAGGTATTTAACTCAGAAGACTGTCAGTGGGAAGCAGAGGAGGAAGAGGATGTGCAGGAGGAGGAGGAGCGAGCGGCGGCGTACGAGCCTCCTCCAGCAGCAAAAGTAGCAGTTATTCCTGAAAAGGTTTTTTTTTTTTTTTCTATCCATAATTCCTCTCTCTAACAAACCTTACACCATTTCTGTTTAAAGTGTAATGGTTTTATATGAAGGCCGACGTATTCACGGTCCTTTGTGATCGCTTCTCACCAGGTGAATAAAGAGACAAGCATGGATGGTCTCGCTCCTCACAGCGCCGCCGCCTCCTCCTCGTCCTCCGTGGTCCGGCCCAAAGAGCGACGGCTTGAGCTCAACCAGCAGAATCCTTTTGTCAGGGGAAACACTATAATTCGCTCCAAGACCTTTTCCCCTGGTCCACAAAGCCAGTATATCTGCAGAGTAAATGCACACACACACATAAACACATTTAAACACTTGTTTCCACAGGGTTTTCCCTCTCTGTCCATTTTTGTCATTATTCACTCTATACTTTATTCTTCACCCATGTCACCAGATCAACCGAAGCGACAGCGACAGCTCCACTCTGTCCAAGAAGTCTCCTTTCGTCCGGAACGCCTCAGAGAGGCGCAGCGTCCGTATCAAAAAGGTAAACGTTACACCTTCAACTTTATTCTCGAAAAGTCGCCTTCTTTAAAAAAAAAGAAAAGAGAAGGACAGTTAAATATTCAACGTTGACGTTTTTCAAAGGTCAGCGTTAACGAAGCGTAGCTCCCCTCAGAAGCCATGCGAGTGTTGCTATCCCACCCCCCTTCCCCGCTGCCTGGCTTCCGGAGAATTTCATCTATTCCGAGTAAATGGAAAAACGCCCAGTAGATGGAAACTTCATGCAGGGCTACTCGTTATACCTCATACCTGACAGCAGGTCATACAGAAAAACCATCAGTGGTAAATGGAAAGATTTATTTACAGTTTAAACATCTAGACATGACTTGAACAGCGACAGATCTTGGAGTTCATATGAATATGGAATTGGTAAATTTCTTAATCTATGCAAGGATGGATAATACAGTCGACCCCTGAAATTGACGGGGGTAACATACCTTTTGTGGGTAAGGTTAATAAAAAATGCCTGTTTTTTATAGTTTAAACCCTAAATATGCTCCCAAAACCTTTTAATTTAATTTCAAACTCGGCTTAATACATTTATTCATAAATTTTTTTTTAAAAGAGAAAGAATCTAAAGGTAAACCTGTATTCCGTACAGTGCTGTACTGCTGTGTCTCACGCTGTGTTAGTGCATAAAATTTCGTCATTTTCTTGGGGTATCAGTACTGTAGGGTAAATACGGTAATAATTTACCGTCCTAAGCCGCGTTTTTTTCCCGCTCTCCGGTCGTATTATATTTTACAAAATTAGTTAATTATATTGTTCTTTATAGTTTAGTGTTAAAAAACGCATGAAAATTATATATTTCCACGAAAAAAGCAAAAAAAATGCAAAAGAAATATTTATGGTTTCCGCGAACTTGTGGAGGATTCCAGGAACAATTATTAGTCAGGTTCTAAGGAAAAATACTTAAAAATTACTTATGTGTCACTTTATACGTGTCAGTGGATGGGATTTTTTATTTCTTTTTAAACATTTTTAAAATTACCCAAATGTGCACAGACAGGCAAGAAGGAAGTACAGCACTCATTCCTTTTCTTAGTATTACTCATGGATATAAAGTGTTCCCCTCCTGGCTACATAGTCGTAAGGAGTTACTGTAAGAGCATTTTAAAATAATCTACAGTCTGTGTGTGAATGCCTGCTTGTTCTGGCTAAAAGAAATCTGTCTTTTTAAGTACAGCACTGTGTGACAAAAAGCTGCGTTAAGATTTTTAATGAGTCTTGTTTTGTTTACCACCATAAAGTTACAGAAGTCTAGCGCCTGGGGCTCAGAGAGAAATTATGGAAATTCATAACAATATCAGTATCAAGAGAGAAAAATATTGGTATTGTGACAGCACTAGTTTATAATAACTAAGCTGATAAAGATTACTTATTGCTGTTTTGGGGCTTTTATGGAATCATTTAGCTGTTTCTGAAGCTTTTTAAGAGAAAACGTCTTTCAGAAGGCCCGGGTCAAATAGCTCACGATTCTACTACTCTTTTAAACTCTCAAGATTCCTAGCCATCCGTCTCAAGGACAGTCCACCCTCAGACCGACCAACGTTGCGCGATCTTCTGATTAAAAAAAAAAAAAATCAGGAATTTTATTGTTTGTTTTTTTTTCATATCAAGGCTTAAAGACAAGTCTGTTATAATCTGAAAAGAAGGAAATAAAAAAAGGCAAGAAATTCTTTGGTAGGTATGTTTTACCATATAAAAAAAAACATTGGTGTGTTTACTGTGTAAGTTGAATTTAAATTATTTAGTGATTTTGTGCACAGTAATATTACACAGCGTTATGAGCTGTGTCCTGTTTCTTTATAAATCTTCCCTCCTTCTGATTGTTGTCATGATCTGCATCTTAAATCAAAAACACTGCTGTATGTTTAATATTATTGAACGACCTAAAAATTTTATTTTTGTTCTGACACGATACATCATGCCGTGAGAATGTAAAGGTTTATCACACAAGGATAAACCTTTAAAGATTCCTCTCTGAACGTTATCACGTTAATGACCTAAAAACTTTCAAACATCCAGTTAGACAAGAGGGGAGATGAGCTGCATGCACTCCTATATTTCTCCATCAGATAAATTCTCTAAAGTACAGATACTTTACACAATTTATTCCGATTTAAAAGATAGATGTAAACATTTTTTGAAACGTCTCTAGTGCTATGTTTTATGAATGACATCAAGGATTCTAGTAATTATTATTATTATTTTTCCTATGCTTTTTTGGGGGATTATTATAATTAATCAAAGTTTATAGATTTATTATAGAAATAAATAGACTGCATAACTTCAGTCAGTTTCTATCTTGAATCTGTATCAAATATTAGTCTGACGCCCATTACGTCACCAATCTGACCTCTGAATAATTTCTGTTATATCAAATCTATAACACAATTTGAGTTTTGTTACAGGATTGTTTTATTGCACACGAAGTGACATCTGAAAGATCGGGAGTCGTGATGAATGAGACACAAACTTGACTGACACGACTGTTATATTTCCATTTGTTGAATGGATCTTATCACCTCATTTAGTCGGATGAAATTTAATTCTATTAGTCAAGTCAATAGACTTTTATTGTCATTTCAACCATATGCAGTTCAGTGCACAGTGAAACGGAACAACATTCCTCCTGGACCAAGGTGCTACATTAATTAGCCTAACATTAATTAACTAGCTAACTAAGGCACCTAATTAGCTGACTAGCTGACACAAAAAACAAATTAACACCATGAATTACAAAAAAAACATCCAAGTACAGGTAGTCCCCAGCTAACGAACATTCAAGTTATGAACTGACTGCGTGTGTTAAAGTGATTGTATAAAATGTCCGAAGTCCAGTATATTGTATGTGTGCGTGTGGAGCGCAGGAGAAATGAGTCGGCCTCACCGCTTTCAATGAATCAGTCTGGGAGCACAATGATAGAAAAGGTTTGTCCTGTAAAACTGTCCTGACAGTAAATAATTATAACTATGGAAACTTCTCAATGAGACAGAGTTCACAGTCCAATACAGTGGAAAACAGCTCTAAGAAAAAGAGACAACACGTTAAATTTTTGTGAGATTCATTTCCGTAGACATGATTACAGTTTTTGGCCACATGAACTGAACACATGAACTTAGAATTCTGGGACCATCTGTATTGCACACAAAGTGACATCATGCCTCAAACACAAACTTTTTTACTACATGTAAACATAGCCCATCTCTCTCTCTTTCACTCTCCAGCCACCGATGCAGATGCGGGGTTTGGACGGCGTGATGCGCACTCCTCTGGACCTGGAACTTGAGCTGCAGGCATCCCGGACGCGCCACAACCGCCTGAATGAGGAGCTGCGGGTCCTGCGGCAGCTGAAGGAGCAGATGGAGAGCGCGAGGCAGCAGGGCCAGCGCAGCCTTCCGGCGTGGGTCCAAGAGGACGAGCGCTTCCGACTGCTGCTCACGCAGGCCGAGAAACAGGTCTCTCACATTTAACGCTTCTTCAGACGGGTCACATCCTGGACGGGTCATATTATACAGTTTATTATATAATATTGCACAAGTGGCTTTTATATTCATTTATATTTAAAGGCATAATAATTAATTTATCCAGGATTCCAGCGTTCCTGCTGTGTAAACTTATTGTTCGTAATAAAACATAATTGTGTGTATATTCTTTGGTCGGCGTCCTGATGGGATTAGTAATAAAGCAAAGCAATTCCACAGGATTTTAATAACGGCTCTATTAAAAGCAACACATATTAGAGCAACCATAAGTGAAATTTATCACAAGGGTATGTAACGATGTAATCTGATAATATAAAATGTTATGTGAATAATTATAGAAGTACAGCTTCTGTTGACGTACAGGGTTGCCAGGTCTTTGTGAGATAAAGTAACCCTTATGTCACCGCTGTTCACCGTTAGACTCAGGAGGAACAGCTGCAGGAGCAGAAAGTGGAGAAGATGATGCGAGCGGCTGCCAAGGAGGTGCACAAAATCCGAGGGCAGAGCCGCAAAGAAGGTCCCGAAGTCCAGTCCTTCAGGTGATGTATACGTTTACATGCCGATTTCTATAGTTCAGTAAATCATTGATATTTAGCAGATTATTGTTTTAAAACCTATGGTCGGGAAAACCGTTCCTCTATCTCACCTGCCTTTACTTCATTCTTGCACTCACTCGCTCCTGGTCTCATAACGCAGAGGACTGAGTGATGTACTGGAAAAGACAAGAAAACTTTAAACAAGTAAACGAACATCTTATCAGTACAGCATTAAGTCAAACTGGAATCTCTAAGCAGAACGAGGTCAATCTGATGGAGAAATTTTAATGTGTTTAATGTGAGAATGCTGTGCGGGTAACTCAAATAACTACACTTAACAACCACAATGAGCTGAAAAGTATGTCAGAATGTTAAAACAGTAAGAATGATGAATGACAAGAACATAAGCCCATATCAGGTTTCTCTCCTGGCAGCCAGGAACAGCCAGGAATCTGACGCTGCGTGGGCACCAACTCGCCAAACACTAGATAAAGATCTGATCTGACGAGGCTTATCTCATCTCGAAAACTCCAGTTGGATGATCGGAGTAATGCATAGTAGTGTTACACTATAAGAGCAGGCGGATAACGCGTGGATATCTCAATTTTTCATTACTATTAACAACCATGTTTTTTCTCTTTTTCTTGCTGCAGAGAGAAGATGGCCTTCTTCACACGAGTAAAGATAAATGTTCCTGACCTACCAGCTGACGATGTATAGACCACATGCAAGAGTCTTAACTGCTGTTTCACTGAAGAAGAACCTGACCTCTGGTGGTATTATGAAGAATGAAGAATTATCATTATTATAATTATTATCATTATTGCAGAATATTACGTGTATGTCGAGTAGGAACATTGTCCATTTTAAAACACTGGGTTTTTTTTAGTTCTCAGTTGAAAGTCTGACACGGCCTGTAGATTCTTTCTCTTTTTAAAAACAAAAACAAAAAACAAACAAACAAAAAAAGACATTGTACCAACAACCACATTTTTTTTCTGTCTATAGTAGCAATATTTTGTTTCACTTACTACTAATAATTGTATATTGGTATATGTATTTTTTTTTTTTTTTTTGGGGCGGGGGGAGGAATTCGATCATTCCAAAACACCAATGTGTTGTTTTTAAAATAACATAAATGTGATGCGAGGGGGGGGACGTTAGAGGGGGAGGAGAATAATAATAATAGTCTTTCTGTAACTCAGTTCTGTGAGTACAAAAGAGTCCTTAAGGTACTTTTATGGTCGACAGCACAAGGTTTTGGAAATTAGATAAATGTCAGAACGGGTGAATTGGATAAACATAAACAGATGACGTCTCGCTACGAGCAGGGACGTGCGCTTTCTTTTTTAAAACAAAAAAAACATTTAACACTATTTACATAAAAAAGAAATAGCTAAAGTACACACTAACTGTAGCCAAAAAATAGTTTTTTAACGTTTAGTTTGGTTAGTGATCGCTAGCTATAATTCATGATTCAGCGTCACTACGTTCCGGTTCTGAATGTGCATGTTTTTTTGTGTTTTTTTTTAACGTTTAAAACGCGTTTTTTGGTTTGTTTGTTTGTTTTTTCTTTTTGTTTGTTTGTTTTCTCCCCCACACAAGGAACAGCACACAATGCAGCGTCCATAATTCCAACAATGATACTGAAACTGCACTTAGTCATCCAACAGCCTCTCAGGTAGAATTTGGCTAGTTCATGCACTTTAATAGTAGCTAGTGATCAGAGAGTTAGGAAAGCAATTGCGACACGTCATGGCTATCAGGCACAAGAAAAGGAAAGTCGTTCAGATTAATTATTGATTATTATTATTATTATTATTATCAGTGATTTTTTTTTATAATAAAGGCCAGATTGTTTCTGAAACACTCATCTACTTACTGTTCAGCTTCTCTTGCTCTAAAGCTTTGGGACTAAATCATGTTTATAAACACCAGCGGGCTCACTGATACTCTGTTTGACCACCAGTTCATGTGTAAAATTGCTTCCTCATGTTCTTCCACTCTTTCACCATCTAACATCCTGGAATACGGCTAGTGCCATCAGAGAAGAAAAAAAAAGTGATAACCTGGTGATTCAGTACATTTAGGTCATCAGATGACTTCATTTTATTGCCACATAACGTCGCTGAGTCTCGACCTGGGCAACTGAAGCAACCCCAGATCATAACACTGTCTCCAGAGGCTTGTACAGTAGACACTAACACTTCACATCTTCATCAGACCACATAACCTTTTTCCATTGTTCCAAAGTCCGATATTTATGCTTCCTAACAAACCGAAGCCTTTCTTTTTTCTAACGAGTCTCACTAAAAAGTGGACAAACAGCTGTTGAGTCCCAATCCTGTGAGTTTGCTTCACATTGTGTGTGTGTGTGTATGTGTGTGTGTGTGTGTGTGTGTGTGTGTGTATGAAAATGCTTTTAATTCCATTATCAAACATTATCTCCATTTATGATTTTTTTTTTTGTCCCTGACCACATTTCTTTTGTGAAGTACATGGTTCAGCACTAATCTTTCAAGTTTTAATCATGGGTTAGACAATTATTAATCCAATTCCAGTCATGTTAATATTTTCTTTGCTTGATGCTGGCCAAAAATTTAACCCTTATGAAACAGTAACTTTTTTAAAAAAAATTTTATTTTGATTTTTTTGGCCATGCAGAGTGGCATGATGAATCGTCAGCACTCAGCAACTTTACCATTAATCTCAGCATACAGAAGCCTGTACACGCTATAAAATATCCTTTAACCAATATTTCCTCTTATAAATCATGAATAATAAGATTATTCAACCTGTTTCCACACATTTCAGGCTTCAAGTTTTATTTCTGTTGGGGTTCCTTTTTAGAAATAAATGTTTTTGCCATCTGTTAAGAAAGGTTGAATTTTAGGTTAAATGTCTAGAAATAGATTTAAATATCATGTATTTGATTTATTTAATCAAATATATGTAGATTTGTTCTTTTCAAAAAGAAAATGCTAGATACAGTCAACTGTTGAAGATATTTTCATTTGGCGAGATGATTATTATTATTATAATTTTTTTAGATCCTTATATTCTTGCATATTAATGTATTTCAATATTCGTAGATTATAAATGTTTAGTCCGGCGCTTAAATGCTTGTTTAGAGCACTTCTCTGCTTTAACTGAGCATATTTTAAGTACTTTGCTACGATACATTGTGAGTTTGAAAAATAAGGTAATAAGATCGGTCTGAACAATTTCTGCATAATTAAGTCTAAACCTGCGGCCCATCTGTCATGATGTCAGCTGTGCTTACGTCCGAGATAGACAACAAGCTCCTGGCGCCGAATTCCAAACTCCGTTGCACTTTGCTGTGTTTTTGGAGAACATCAGAACAGTTCTATGACACCCATTTGATTTTCCTTAAAAGTGGGTGAATACGAAACACAGGAGAATAGGAATCATGTCATTTTCAACGTACGACTTACAAAACAGAAATTTTAAACTTGGATCGTTGTCATTTGCTGAGCTCAGGTGGGAATTTCAAGATTCGAGAGAGTGTGCTTACTTTGGCCTTTTTTGTTAGAGTTATAAATTGTATTCAAACACAGCATGTAAAACCACTAAAACGTCTCAGCCACGCAATACGTAGATGTAGATTTCTGCATGCTTGTGTCTGATACGCCTTGGACAGGACCAGTCATGAATAAGCTGCTCTGAAGAATTTATAATTTTACTATTATTTTTTTTAAATCCAGCAAGACAAGATGATGGTGATGATTTGCTTGCTCCGCCTGGCCTTCGCTGTGAACTGGACGGTTCAGATTTAGCTCTGAACAACGTGCCTTTGCTCCCAACACATTTATTAACTTTACATAATCCTTTGCCCCCTTCGTCCTCCCATCGCTTTGCACCTTGAAATGAACAACAAAACCAGCAACGATTATTTCGCCAGCACCTTTCTATTCCAACAGCGACTGCTGCACATTCCGCACGTCTCGCACGAAGTCCCCGACAGCAGACTGATTACGTAAAAGCTTTACCTTATAACCAAATATCTCATAGTTGCATCACTTTTTTTTCTTCACTCTGTTTCGCATTTTATCACATGACTCGACTCTCTGAATACTCAGTTAATCCGTGACGTTCCACTCTCTGCACTCTGTTCCATTTCTATTTTCTATTTCTTCACAATTAGACCGAGTTCTTGTGCACTGAAATTTGTGCTGTGGCGAAGAAAAAACTTGCAAAACAAAAATGATAAAACTGGATAATTATATATATTTTTTAATAAAACAGTATGTTTTACTTTGAAGACTGGAATCTGAACGTCTGAAAAGCAAACGTTTTCTTTTAAACAGCGTGCACTGTGGAGCTGAATGTGAATTGTTACATAGAAACACTACAATTATCTGTATGTCCTCTTATTTTTATTACAATTTTTTCATTAAACTGGAAGTCTTCTTTTGTAGAAGTGCCGATTTGAAGGAGCGCTACGCTACGCAGCGCGGGATGTAATCGAGACACATAGTTGTGATTTACCTCGGTGCTCTTTTACCATTCGACTCCGAGGCTCTGACGTGACACAACACTACACACTTTGCTAATGCTCTGATTGTTGACATTGTTGAAATCAGTTCGAAAAAAACATGTAGAAGTTGCTTTTTTTTTTGTAAGGGAGAAAAAAAACTAAATCAGGCACTAATGCTGGTAGTCTTGAATGATTTATCAGTCTAGACACATGCTAGGATTTTTGTCTTTTGGTTTTGTTTTTAAATTCAGCGATTGATGTAAAAAAAAGAAATTTAAAAACCCAGGTCTTTCCATTAAAGGCGATGCGGTTTGGAAAAACGCAGCATGTATTTATTGCACTTTTGTGATTTGGGTGTGCTGTTTTATTTTTTTTTTTAAGTTTGTTTTGTTTGTTTGTTTTTGTTTTTTGTTTTGTTTTTTCCTTGTGAGACTTATAAAAGCTGTGAATTTTTTCCCATCGACACTGTACTGTCAAAGAAAAGAAATTGTAAATATGTCACCAGCACAAGAACATGTTTTGTAGTTTCACAACAAATATAAAAAATGTTCTTTTCCCTACGTCTCAGAGATATCTTTCTTTATTGTTTGGATTGTTCAGTATACTGTATATGTGGTTCATTTAAGCAGAGGTAGTGCTGTTGTGATGAATATCGGCATGGCTGTGATGCAGTCATAGACAAGAGGGTACGTGCTGCTATTCAGTACCACAGCAAGACCTTGAGTGTGATATTGCTTTAATACAACAGTTCCACAAACACCATTTATTATCAACAGATTATAATTTGCTTCTTTATTTAACCGGTCATTTTGCTCAGCCCACACATATTCTTCCACGCCTGGAGGAATTAAATAGCCATGACTGGCGGAGCTGGCAAATGACATTTAGTGTAATTAATGTATTAATAGAGATGAAAATGGTGGACATGCTGAAGTGGTGGACAGTCTTGAAAAATTTATGAGATTTACTTTATAATTCCACTTGTTCCACTTTAGAATATCAGCTCTCTTAACTCCCAGTTTCAAGGGTTTGGTTATACAGCATTAAATGTAAAGGGAGTGCACTATGTCGGGTGTAAAATCCCTAGTTCTACTGTACACACCTAGTAGTGCCCTTGATCAGGGGTTAGAGAGAGATTTGGGATTTACCCGTGCGTTAGAAGCTGGTAAGCTTCGTAGCTCGTTTTAGACATAAATATAACACCATAGAGACAATTCATCTCACTCAATAACAATATACACGTCTTAGTATCCACTTTATTAGGTGCTGTTATCTAATTCACTAAGCATTTGGCAGTCACACATTATTAACGTTAATGTTTACACCAAACATCAGAATGGTAAAAAGAAGTGATATCTGTTACTTTAACCGTGATGTAATTTTGGGTTCTTGAGCATTTCAGAAACGGTTAAATTGATGTAAAATAGTGCAAAAAAACTATTGTAGAGTAAATCATAAGTAAGGACGATTCCAGGGGTCCCAGAGTGATAGGCAGGCCCTTTAAAGGGCTATAGTAGTGGAAAAGGTTCGAGACAAGATCGGGGAAGGATGCATTAGATGTTTTTAAGAAAGGCTGGTCTGAAAGATTGGCTTTTAGTGCTCAGGAAGATGAGGGAGAATGAAACCTACAGTTGGTGGTAATGCAACCAACCTACTGGATTCCAACCACCGTTAAACAATACAGAAGAAGAAAGAAAATATATGCATGAGAGGCTAGATATGGTGTCACAGCTCCAGGAGAGGAAGAGTAGAAAGCAATGTTAAGGGTCGCCAATCAGGGAAGGATACACTTAGTTGTTTTTGAGAATGACTGGACTGAGAAGGAGGCTTTAAAGGACAGGGAAACTAAGGAGACTGAACTCTTTAGGTCGCGGTGATGTACCCTACAGAACTCCAACTACTGAAAGGGGAACGTGTTGAGAATAGTGTAAAAGTGCTGGATAAGGCAGACTAAGTTCTGGACAAAGAACAAGTCAAAACAAGATCAGGAAGGATGAGCTGAAAAATCGGCTTTAAGAGGCTGGAAAGATAAGAGAGAATGAGATTTCCAGTTGGCGGTAATGTGACCTACTGGATTCCAAATAAACGCTGTTAAACAACAAAGATGTAAAAGAAGAAGAAAAAGAGCCTCTAGTGGTGCCTGCGACTGGTACTGTCTAGTCTGGTACCAACATCTCTGCCATGGGAAAAGTCACCGAGATTACACCTCTTCCTCATTTTCATGTCTGATCTGAAAGCTCGAGGCCTGTGTATAACAGCATGTCTCTGTACAAGTGTGCAGATGTTCCTGCCAAAGTATGAAACGTCCTTATATGGATAAAAAGTAAATATACAGTATGATGTAGAATAATTCAAGCATTGAACAGGGTGTCTCAGAAAATTTTACATCATTTTATAGTCTAACAACATAGTCAATTCTTGCTCAAATTATCTCAAATTTTAACGAGATCTGTAAAAACTTTAATGGTTTACGGGGTTGTTGTTTTTTTTTACTTTTTCTTTGAGTGCTAATGACAATGTGCCATTGAAATTTAAATAAATAAATAAATAAATAAATAAAGGACTATTCTTTATCTCGCCTCTTCTAGAGAATGATATGCAAGATATGCTACATTAATGACATATTTTTTATTAATATATTTCACACATATTGTATATAACATTTCAGAATATGTTTGGCCTGTTTAAATATTCAATTCAACTTTCGATTTTATTTACTGAACACTTTTTAACAGTGGTCCTTGTCAAAAAGCAGCTTTACAGCATTAAAAGATAATTAGGGAAATGTGTGAGAAAATATGTATAAATCAAAATGATCAGATTGAATATAAAAAATAAATATGAGGTAAATATGAGATTATTGACTGGTTTTATGTTTCATGAGTGTATTAACTTTTGTCAATTTGTTAAAATAATCTTATCTTACAATATCATAATAATAATAATTATTTAATAATTATTATAATCGTATTAAAATCATAGTCTTGGATAATAAATAAATAAGATTAATCCTTTTAGGTTTATTAGCTCCTGTTAAAGATAAGCCCTGTTTTTTTTTTTTTTATCCATTAGCATTAGCAGGGCTGTATTTTTTTTCCCACAATGCACCATTTCCGGAAGTGCGCGCTTGAGCTTTTATTGAAGCAGACGCTGCTGAGCTTTTATTAATTAAGCATCACTAAAGCAGGACTCCTGCCAGGTAATTAATAAAGCACCGGGAATTATTCATTAACGTGGTAAATTTCACAATTTTATGTTAATTCAGTGTTTGTGTACGTCTCTGGATATGTTTGGCTAACTAGCTAGCTGTTCGTTTTAGCCTTATGCGACGGGCTGGTTAGCGTTAGCGTAGCTTAGCTGCGCGTGAATTGTGTGGAGTCCTAAATCCCTTCCTGGTTTCTCTTCAAGTGCACTAGGTCGGTTGTGAATTGGTGGAAAGGCACGCGCGGGCTATGTAGTGCACTCTGTGGAGTGTATTCGGGACCGGCCCAGGGCGCTGAGAGCAGGCCGAGCGAGCTAGCTAGCTATTATCACATTAAAGGTGTTTATTTTATTAGTTTTCTGATTAAAACTCTCTAAATTTGCCACCCCGAATGTGGTTTATTCGATGTATGTAAAGTAAAGATGTCTAACTGGTGGTTAATTTAAACTGTCTGGATTTGTTTTGGGGTCAGAAACCCTCAGGAGCTTGTTTGGTCTCAATCACACTGCTGCTGCTTCTCCTGGACTTTTAGATGTTTTTGTTGTTTTAAATTAATGTTTTGTCTTATTGTTTGTCTCTGGTTGATTATCTTGTCTAATTCCAGTGCTCTTGATTGCAGAGTTCCTCTTGTTCCCTGCTGCTTGCTGCTTGCTTGTAACCTCCAGAGTGAAGCTCCTGTGCTTTGGTCTTCATCCTGACTCGAGATGCCAGCTGCACTTGCAGATACCAGTCAGATCATCTGTGAGGTCTGGGCCAGCAACGTGGACGAGGAGATGAGGAAAATACGCCAGATCGTTCAGAATTACAACTACATCGCCATGGTATCTTCTAATGTCATGTGATGCGGAGTGTTGTATCGTATCGACCGATACGATACATCACGATTTAACACATCTGCGTATGGAATGGCGTGTGCTCTGATGTTTGACAGCAGAACTTGCCAAGCGAATACACTAGGACGGTACCTCGGCATACAAATTTAATTCGTTCCAGAGTCAAAGGCGAAATTTTATATTGTGAAATGCAGTTTCCCATCGGAAACTATAATCATATTTTTGCGTGTGAAGCAATCAAACGTTTAGGAAAGACATGAAATAAAATATGTAATCAATCGACATTAAACCTTACTTAAGCTTAATTTATGATTCCTCCTGGCACCGGATGCTTTAAAAACTAAACTGAAAGCGCTTTTTTTCTTGCTACCGTCCTGGCTAACATTCTTGGGACCCATGGCGCCATGTCTTCACTAAATCTTGCACAAAATGCAAAAAAATACACAAAAAAACTTGCTTCTCTTGGCTTCCAACAGACCCCCCAATGTACGTGCAACTTAGATGATGTTTGGTTTGATCATTGTACCGAGTATACCGAAAATGCTTCTCGCAAAACTTCAGTTCTTAAAGCAGGGTCTGGGTATGCCAAGGTACCACAGAATTTATTTAAAAAAAATGTTTAAAAGTGCCCCATTTTTTTTTTTCCCTCCAAATTTTATATTTAAAGCCAAAAGTTAACATACAAGTCCACTGTTGCGCCCCAAATGGCAAAGCGGTAACAAGCTTGCCCCATCATTCAGACATCACAAGTTTAAATTAAGAGTTTCCATTCTAATTTCTAAGCCTATCACGGGTGTCACGGGATAGCGCTGTCCTCCGAGTGTGTTACGCCGCTCACAACTGTGCGTGAGAGAGCAGTTCAAAAAGATGAGATCGGTTGTCGTCACGCGGTTCGGAGAAAACATGTCAGAGTCTTCGACCCTCCCTTGATTGGTACTTGTAGCCTTGTTGTGGAAGTGTCCTAATGACATTTAGGAATTGGCTACGAATAAAGATAAAATAATATGTTTACTGTAGCCGTGGTTCGACCAATCAGATAAGTAGGCTTGACGAAACTGATCTCGCACTCGGGTCGCACTCACTTGAGTATTCTTATACAGTTTGAGCTTGTCTCGTGTTTGCATGTTGCACTTCTTATCTAACATTTTGTAAATTTTTTTAAAAAAAGAACAAATTTTTCCCTTGTCAGGACACAGAGTTCCCCGGCGTGGTGGTTCGACCCATCGGAGAATTCCGCAGCACTGTCGACTATCAGTATCAGCTCCTGCGCTGCAACGTGGATCTGCTGAAAATCATTCAACTCGGCCTGACCTTCATGAACGAAGACGGCGACTATCCACCTGGGACCACCACCTGGCAGTTCAACTTTAAATTCAATTTAACGTAGGTTCTCTACGTCACGATCGGGTGACGCACAGCGAGGAGAATTAACCATCGCTGATTATTTCTGCGACTTTTTACTAATTTGGCTCTCTTCCTTTATAATATCGATTGTTAATTGGGTTGAGCACAAACATCAAAGACTCGCAATCGTCTCTGGCCTACACGACCTTTAATTAACCTTTAAGTCTGATTAGTATTTTTTTTTATGAGAGTACTTAATAATAGATATTTTATGGGAAATAAAAAAAAATATATAACCTTGAAAATGAAATAAATTTTATTTATTGTAAATGATTTGGCCAGGCTTAGAAGCAGTACCTTTACAGCAGGGCCCACATTTCAGGAACCGCTTCTATATACCATGCTGTTGTTTATCGTACCCAGTTCTTCTTGATGAATTTAAGCCACAAGAATCTAACAAGTCTACAGACAAGCCATTTACAATGTTTTAATGTTTTTCAATACACAGAGAGGACATGTACTCACAGGACTCCATAGACCTTCTGCAAAACTCAGGCCTTCAGTTTAAGAAGCACGAGGAGGAAGGAATCGATACGCTGTACTTCGCAGAGCTCCTCATGACCTCGGGTTTAGTGCTGTGTGAAAACGTGCGATGGCTCTCCTTTCACAGGTAATGATAAAAAAAAAAAATAAAAAAAATCAAACCAGCCTCGAGACATCAAGGTCCAAGGGGTGGAGCCGGATCTGATCAGACATCTCGTACAAGCCTAACTCAAACCCACAACTTATAGACTTTTCGCTCCGCTCAGGTAGGAGTAGCTGGATCAGGTCTGACTCCACCCCTTTTTTACCTGCATCATGATGTATCTCGTGTTGGAGAACGGCCCCCTGATTAATTTTGACCTGTTCCTTGCAGTGGATATGACTTCGGCTACCTGGTGAAGCTCCTTACAGACGCTCGGCTACCGGAAGAGGAGCACGAATTCTTTCAGATCCTGAACCTCTTCTTTCCTGCCATCTACGATGTGAAATATCTCATGAAGAGCTGCAAAAACCTGAAGGTAAAGACCGTATTAAAATACTATTATAAGGACAAAAAGAGCAAGATGGGTTTGGTCTAGGGATGCTCATTTCGATTAATTTTCCCAACCGACAACCGCCGTTCGTTATCCGAGCATTATTCGTTAACTAATTAGATTATAATATTAAATTAGAATTGAATGAAAATAGAACTAAGAAGTGTCTGATTAAATGTGCAAACTTTTTTTTTTGTTTTTATTTTAACATGTGCGAACAACAGCACACAGAACATATTAAGAACAGAATCTGGATTCACACATTGTCAAATTTTCACGCACCTGCAGTGTTTCCGACAACAGAGAAAAACAAAGTAATAAGAATAAAAAAAATAATAATAATAATAAATAGGCCTGCACTAAATATTTTTTACTTAAATAACAAATTAAGATATAAAAAAAAATGAAAACACGCTAAAATACCTTTGAAGCTTTGACGATCAGGCATAGGCAAATTTTTTTCAGACATTGGCTACTAAGTTTTTTTCGGGTTAAAAAAACAGCAGGCCTGCCTCAAACCACAAACTGTAAACACGTCAACGTGCTGTGGGGATGGTCTGGAGCGCAACCTATTGACAGTTAATCCCGCGGCAGAAAACACCCTCTCAGATGGCACAGATGTCCCAGGAATGCAGAGATAACGCCGCGCTAGGATGGCCAGTCTTGGGAAGCGCTGTTTATTTGCTTTCCACCAGTCTAGAGGATTAATATCCAAAGAGGGCGGATTGTCTCTCATATAAGTGTCCCCCTCTGCTCCATAATCAGTGGCTTGTTGAGGAGTGGTGTAGTCATCTCCCTACATCTCCTGTCCTGTGCTGGGTGTGTCTTCAGGAGGCTAAATGTGATGGGGTTAAATGTTGGAAATTGACAGGTTCTTTTCTGTTGACATTACGGTTGTTGCACATTTTAAAGTTTCCAGCTCTGGCGCAATCTCAGCCATTATCTGCCAGTATTCGTCTGGCATCTTGCAGCTTTGTTATGGTCTGTCAGACATAACAGCTGTAACAGCCCATCTTTGTTCAAGAAGTCTCCCGAACATATCACACACAGAGTTCCATCGTGTTTTACACGGTTGAACGAGCTGGTGTTTCAGAAGCTTCATTTGTTCTTGTTTAGCTTCCAGTGCCTTGCACGCAGGTGTGCTGTGGTTGAAGTGGCTGACAAGCCGCCCAGCTGCAAAAATAACACGATGCACAAACACATTAAATCCATCATTTATAGCGAGCTGTCATGAACACATGCAGACACTTTCCCAATTAGATCCCAGGTCTCCACCGCATCAGCTAGTGTAGTAGCGAGGTTCTCAGCTGTGTCTGCTTGTCATACTGTGTTAGTAGGACAGCTGAATTCACTTGCCAGTTCTCATCTATGTATTGGCAAGTTATTGTTGTATAGCTTTCCGTTGTAAGTGCCGTCCAGCAGTCAGTCATGAGGGTCAAACTTTGTTGCTGAGTTGTGTTTTAAGCGATTTTTTTTTTTTTTTTTTTTTTTTTTTTTTTACTCTCCTCAAAACAGGCTTCAATTCTACATCTTCTCCCTCATAACATTGAGGGCAATGTTTGTTGTCCTTCATTGCACAATGCTTGTGGGTGTTTGCTTCGCAAGTGATATTGCATAGTACTTGTTCTACTGGTGTATTTTAATACCGCATAGCATATTTTGCAAATTAGAGTTAACAAATAGTGTATGTGTAGCATCTATGCCGCAAAACTTTATACTATATATACTATATATATATATATATAATATTTTAAACTGTTTTACTGATAGTAATAATTGGTCGAAATTCATTCAATAATCGGTTAACTGTGAAACGGTCAATATGAGCATCCCTAGTCTGGTCTGGTCTAATTAAAAGTGATCAGGACTTTTGTTGGTTAATTGAGTCTTTATCATTATGGTATGTGTGTGTTTAGGGTGGACTTCAGGAAGTTGCAGACCAGCTGGAGCTGAAAAGGATCGGCAGACAGCATCAGGCCGGCTCGGACTCGCTGCTGACCGGGATGGCCTTCTTCAGGATGAAAGAGGTGACGCTTGGGTGAAAAATGTCCTCACTCATGCTATTAATAAATCAATTATTTATTTATTTAGCACTTATTAAACAACCTCAAGTTGACCAAAATGCTTTACAAAACAAATAAAGAAAATAAACAATAAGATAAAAAAACACTGGTAAAAACTGGTAAAATAGAAAAAAGAAAAAAAAAATGAACATCATCTAACTACTATAAACTTAAAGCTAAAAACTAATTCCATAGTTTGGGAACCGCTGGAGCAAGTCCGATCGCCAAACCACTTGCATCTGGATCTTGGCAAATCTTTTTTTATTAATTTTTTTAAGCATACAGTTATTTAAATGAGCACTTTTATATGATGTATTGGCCAGTTAAAATTCACGTACACTTGATAAAATCGCGTAATTATGTGGCCGCAGTGTAGATTATGTAATCGAGAGCGCTGCGTTCATTTCAGAAAAAATATCTGATCTCAGACATTAAGACGGAGATCGTTTAAATAGTTCAGAAACTAAGTCTTGTTAGTTTTCCAAATAAAAACGTATAAAATCTTTGCTCGTCTTACGGAACACTCGCAAACCACGTTACTCGCTATCCGAGGTTTCATTGTATATTTTTATGCTGAATTATTATTATTATTATTTTTTTTACATTTTATTTTTATAAATTTTTATTCTT
The DNA here is from genome assembly GCF_024256425.1 of Clarias gariepinus. NCBI lineage: Eukaryota > Metazoa > Chordata > Actinopteri > Siluriformes > Clariidae > Clarias > Clarias gariepinus. The sequence goes on along the minus strand of NC_071118.1, from coordinate 1,660,209 downwards.
TTAATTTGTAAATAATAAAAAAAAGGAAATGAGACAGGAAGTTGCATTTTGTTTATTTGTGCTCTGCTTTGTTTCCGTAGTTATTCTTCGAAGACAACATTGATGACGCCAAGTACTGCGGCCGCCTCTACGGCCTGGGCTCGGGTTCCTCACAGACGCAGAACGGCATCTCCAACTCGTCGCAAGAAGAAACCAACAACAAGCACTGACCTCCGGCGCCACCACGCACTTGTTTTTAATCGCTCAGAGCAGTTACTGGGAATCTTTTCGTTTTGTTCCCGTTCCCCTTCATCCCTCAACTGCATCCATGTCGGACTGAACAAGACCCGATCCGCTCTAAACCAGTTCTGCTGTTACACACAGTCCCTTCAGACCAAACCAAACCAAAACACAACAAACATCCTGCGTCTTGGCGATTTCTCCAAGCGCATCATCATTCCTCCTGGACATTTTATTTGTTTGTTTTACAGCATTAACTAACTGAAAAAGAATATTTTTTAAGCACAGGACTGGACTGGCACCTTGTATCTCACAGCGAATAAGATTCACAGCGTTTTTAATATGCTCCACCAGCAGTTTGGCACAATCTCGTTAAGGGTTGCTTTTCTATAAAAACAAAACAGAACAAAAAACAGGTTTTGAGGAGAGAGTCGTACAGGTAACGCAGGAAACATCTGTTCAGTGTTGTCAAGTTTTAAATTATGCTGCGAAGTGTTGTGTATTAAAATGTAAACCTTTCAAAGGAGCCAATCTTTTAGCATTTTTCCTACGAAAAAAAAGTTTTAAATCTGGATATCTTTGATATGGAGTCAGGTGCAGGGATACACTGGTTCTGTGCAGAACGTCTTTTAATTTGTCCATGAAACCATGAAACACGTTGTTTGTGGTACGTTTTTGTTTTTAATTCCATCCGATGTTTGAAATTCTTGTATATTAAAAATGTTTTCTATCGACTGTTACCTTTTTTTTTTTTTTTTTTTTTAATGCAAGTTAAAACAATGACGTTTCACATTTCTTCTACTAATTTCGGTCAATGTTTATTTATAAAAACAAAACCTTTTAATATTAAAATCTTTGCAAATCTAAATTTCTGAAACCGGTTAGCATTTAGATACTAAATACTTATCAAATAAATAAGAAGTAAATTAAAAATAATTTTAATACAATTTTAATTCTTATAAGTAAAAGTCTTAAAAACTTAAGTTTTTTGAATTTGGCTAAATGTGATAAGAATCACATTTAAAAAAAAAAGGGTGGAATCTAAACTAAGTTTTAAAAAGCAGCAAAAATAAATTATATAAAACATTTTAAAATATAACTACAAAAAGGGAAATATAAAACTCAAATCTACAAACCAAAATTGAAAAAAAAAGAGATTAAAGTAAAGTTTTTATTTTTACTTTTGTGCCATTTTTAAGGTTCGACTTTAATTCTTTTTTTGAAAATAAGTTTTTAAAGATAAACAATTCGCAAACAAACCTAAAATGGAATCTAAACTAAATAATTACGTTTACATTTAAATATTTGGCAGACGCTCTTAGAGTCCAGAGAGATTTACAAAAGTGCTTGGAAGTTTTGGTCATTGGATGGATCCTTACACTGGGTTGCTAGGTTATTAATTACAATAAAACACTGTTGTGATTAACCCAAATATTGAAGAAACAGGTTTTTTGTTGTTGTTTAAAGATATTTAAGACTTTGCTGTACAGACGTCTAGAGGAAGTTCATTCCACCACCCAGGTGCCAGGAAAGGGGAAAGTGGGTGCTGGGCCGAATTTAATGCAGGCAGCTACGAGAAGAAAACGACAAGTGCGAGTAACTTTAGCAACGTGTGAGGAAAATGTTTGTCCAGAGATAACCAAAAATTGCAGGCAGTGGCTGAAGAAGTGATCTGATTGTTGTCCACGAAACGAGGAAAGAAGAGAATGAGTTGGGTGTTGTCTGCATAAAAATGGTATGAAAAGCTGTGCGAGGATGAGACCTCACCAAGAGACTGCGAATAAAGAGAGAACAGGATAGGACCAAATACTGAGCCTTGTGGGACACCAGTGGAGAGTATTTGTGGGGCAGATGTGTGCGGCTCGTTCACAGGCAATGTAAATGCATGTAACGGTTTCAGTGGTGAAGTTAGGAGATGTTCAGCTCAACATTAACGGAGGTCAAAGGTCAAGCAATGACAACAGGCTGGTTAGTGTAAAAACATGAATACATTAGAGAGAGAGAGAGAGTAGATCCTGCAGTTTTTTTTGGAAAATTCTAGAACTCTCTCTGTACGAGCAGGAATCTACAGCTGGACTGATCTCAGCTCTTACTGCAGTTAGATCCGGTAGTGATGTCATGAACCAAGATTCAGGAATTATTTTTTTTGCACTTTTTTACAAACTTTACATTTGACTTCTTATATAATATATGAAGAAAGAAAAACACATACGAAATATTTTGGCTTGCGATGTTACAATCTAGTTGTTCACTAGATGGCAGTACAACAAGCCCAGGAGCTGCTAGAGCTGCATTTAAGTTCTCTGGTTTTCGCTGCTGCCCAAAAAGTCGCAAATAGGCGCATCTGTCCGTCCGTTCCATTCTGGAATTTCCTTTGGGATTAATAATCAGTCTGTCTATCTATCAATTTATCCATCCATCTTTAAAATCTGATATTGCTAAGCGAAGGTTGGCTGAAAACTCTTAAGACTTCACCACAGTCATTACTTTAAATCTATTTATATAGCACTTTACAGCAACCTAAGTTGAATCAAATTGCTTCACAGCATTAAAAATGACAAAGTGGCAATAAAAATAGAAATAACGGTAATAGAAGGTTTAAAATTCCCATCAAATATTTCTGGTAAAGTATTTACATTTAAAATGTAACCAGAACTTAATAAAACAAAGCCGTGGAATTCAAACAACTTGATATTTTTCTTTTATCTCAAGTCCACCTCTGTGTGCATGGAGTTTGCATGTCCCTGGGTATTCTGGTTTTCTCCCACAGTCCAAAGACATGCAGATTAGGCTAACTGGTGTTCCTGTAGTGTGTGTGTGAATGAGCACAAGTGTGTGTGTGTGTGTGTGTCCTGCAATGGTGTACCCTACTGTAAGTCTCCTGGGATGGGCTCCAGGTCCCCTCCAGGCCCCTGTATATAGGATAAAACGATATGGATAATAAGTGGGTGATCTTAGGCTTGTCTGTTGATCAGAGCTGTGATTAAAGGTCTGTGGGGGCTGAAGGGTATTTTGCGTTATTTTATTTATTTTTTCATTTTGACTGGTAAGATCTTCAGCTCAACACCTTTAAACAGCAGCAGTACAGTAAAATCTTTACTTTCAAAACTTCCATTTAAGCTCCAGCAAATTCCTCGTCCTCCGTACCGAACTGCAATTTCCAACGGGCTGGTCGATGTTTACAGTCTTACGGATTTTGTCTTTGCATACTCTATCTTTTCCTGATCAGGTATTTAGTGATAATTATTTTCTCCTGAGAAGACGTACAATCATTTTACTCGGTCCTGTTGTTTGTTTTAAGCTCAGGTCTGTCACAGTTTCAAGTCGAATGTAAGTCGAAGACTATCTTTAAACGACGACTCAAGACTCATCTGTTTCTCCAGTACTTGGACTAACCTCCCCCCCCCCCCCAAAAAAAAAAAAAAAAACTCTTCTTAGTTGTGTTGGACTAATGGCACTTAGTTATTAACCTAGTTAACCCAGTGTAAGTATGTATCCAATTATGTAAACATTAAAGCACTTTTTGTAAGTCGCTCTGGATAAGAGCGTCTGCCAAATGCCTAAATGTAAATGTAACAGTATTCATTAAACATATAAACGAAAAAATTTCTTTAAGAAAGTCAATCGGTGGATGGAAGTAAAGTCGTTTTGATAAAGTGACTATTAATTACACGTCTATATAAATATCGATCTATCCATGAATACACACATACAGGAGGGGCGTTCAAGTCAGTTCAATAAAATATTACTAAACAAACCAAATCAGCTCCATTTGTGGGGAAAAAGTAAACATTTATTAAGGTTCAGACAAAATAATATCGCTGTTTATGCGTGTAAACATTAAACCAAAATCCAAAAAGAGAAAATAACTAAGTGCTATTGTTGATTTATAAACTGAATCTTTCCCGCGTGCTGTAGAGTGACCCCGGAGACGCGTAGGCGAGGAGCAACGTCGAAGCCCTCTCACGGAGACGAGGCGAAACCCCGCCCAAGTGCTTATCCGTGTACAAGAGCACGAGACAACATTCAAGCACGTCGGGGAAGGCGTAGTTCTGCAACAGAAAAAGAAAGAAATTCTCCATTATGAAAAGAAAAAAAACATTTTTTTACATAAAAAATTATGTAAATGATGTAAAGTTTAATCAGTTACTTGTGTTGAGAACCTGAAAATCTACTGAACTGTCCTGTGTCAAGTAGCGGATAATCATGTTACCATGGTAACAATGCCTGTATTATTTTCGAGGTCTGAACAGAACTGAGCTTGGCATCATGTTGTAGCTACAGTACTACAGCATGGCTGAATTCTCCAATCTGATTGGTTTAGGAGGTGTGTATGGGACAGCAGGGTATGAACCTCATGTCCAATGGGACTCCGCAGGAACGTTCTTTACCGATCTACACATAGAAGGGGCACTAAAGTTTTTTTTTTTAAGTTGTACACGGGGCACTGGGGCAACTTAGTAATTGATGAATTTACTTGATATCTGAAAATATTTTGATAAGTTTGGTGACAGTAAAAAAAAAAAAAAAAAAGAGCACCAGGGCGCCATAAGAAAAGGGCACGTTAAATGTTATAGCCTCTGTGGTGTCTGAATTTAAACGGAGCATCACCATCGCAGCATCCGGTGAAGTGCTGCTGTGAATCCCGTAAAAGTAGCTCTCGCTGACGATTGATCTGAATATATATAGATAGCATAGCATAGCAGCATGACAGAATGTTATTTTTAAATGTCATCAGGAGCTGTGTGTGTTGTGTTCCAGGTGTACTGATGGATGAGAACACGTGACACTTGCTGAGCGACTTTACCTTCACACGGTCAGGAACAGCAGCGAGGGTTTTCTGAAGCTCAGCGACCCGAGCGACCAGGACAGGGAAAGACTCGACTTCTGCAGAAGATCTGAGAGAAACAGAAATGAAAAGATGTCAGTGTGTGCCGTAGCGGAACATCGAGCGGCAATGAGGACGTGAAGAAGGGATCAGACAAATCAGATTAAATCAGAATCCGAATCAGACTGAGGAGAACAACGTGTGTGTGAGCGTTAGTGTGAAGTGGCCAGGGTGTCCAAAAATGATGAAATTGATTATGAACAACTTAAAAATCTCGTATATTATCATTTCCTTAAGGCAGGTCTCAGATGTGTCCAGTGTGTCTGTGTCCAGTGTGTCCAGTGTGTCCAGTGTGTGTGTGTGTGTGTGTGTGTGTGTGTGTGTGTGTGTGTGTGTGTGTGTTAATGCTACAGCTGAAATACCTCAGATTTATTTGCCGAATTAGGGTAATTAAGGGTAATTAAGGGTCCCTCACCCTTGTTGGGTGAGGGACTCTCCTTATACGAGGTCACATTAGGGGAAAAATTCAAATTGAGCTAATACAAAAAAAGTTTTTTTGGAGTACACACACACACTGGAGACCATGTGACTATATAAACAAAAATAGACTTCTTATACTTTTGTATAAGAAGTCACTTTTAAAGGCACTAACTAATACCAACAAATCTTATTCTTACAGATGTAGAACAAGCTTCATCCTAATCACAAATCAAACGCTTAAAAAAAAAAATCTATTCAATGAACATTGTCGCAAGGCAGCTTTACAGAAACTGACAGATTGTTAAGATTAAAAGCTTAAAAGTCAACCCCAAGTCCCGCCCCCTCGCCCCCTCATCTTTTCCGAACCGAACTCAACAGTCAAGAAATCAGATCAAACAGACAAACCCCTGCTGGTTACCTGCTCTCCGGATCAGAGGTGTGTTGTTCCTCCATGGGCTCCTCGGACTCCCCCTGCACGTGGCTGTGTTGTTGGACCAGCGCGGCCACTCTGCTCTGGATGCCTTCTAAAGCTCTCTGTGTGGACTGGAGAGCAGCGTGGGGCTCAGAGAGAAGAACGTTCCAGAAGTCCTCCCTGACTGACCCTTCAGAGCTCAGACCAAAAGCTTCAGCGTCTCTGGGTTCACTCTGCTGAGCGGCGTCTCCGTTTTCTCCGTTCTCTACTGCCGCCTGGTGGACAGTGACGTGTTCGGGGTTACAACATCTCCACCAGTTTTTGTACATGAGCTGGTAACAGACCAGAGCTTCCAGACTTTGAGAGGAACCTAAACATTCTCCGTCGGTCTGCACCCTTTGTTTATAGACCGCTAAGGAATCCATACCTGCAGCAGAAACAGGTTAAAAACAAACAAACAAACAACACACCATTGTACTCAAATCAAGCTGACGTCTCTTACCTCCAGGGAGCAAAAGCTGGCACATTTCATCCATGAGAGGAAAATGATTCGCCTTGAAGACTCGCGTCAAAGCTCTCAGAAGCTCCTGAAGCAGCGAGTCGCAGTCAGCCAGGAGCTCACTGAGAGCACAAAGGGCCACGTCCAAGGCCATGTGAGGTAACAACTGCACAGTGGAAACACATCACATGTTAAGGTTTACTCGCTGAGATCGTAGATGGATAAAGAGTTTGTAGAAACAGTTAAAAGGTTAAAGCTAAAACTAATCTGCTGATCTTTAATGTAATCAGTGATATAATTATTATTTGAGGTTGAAGCCCACGTACATGTCTCTGTGTCTTTCTGTACAGCAGAACTCTCTGTCTAACTTTTAAATACAAAGAAATCCCATTCTGTAAGAAGGATATAACTAAAAGAGTGAGTTTTAACCAACGTACAAACTTTCTTTTATTTATAAAGATATTTATGGAAGGAGTCTCCAGTGTCAGTGCTTTGCCAGAATCAGTTGTCTATTGTTTTTTCCACCAGTTTGGAAATTCATTAGTCAGTTAATAACTATGCGATTTAAGATAAATGATCAGTTATCATCATGTTATGCGTCCAGAGGGTGCGCAAACTTCTGCACTCCAAGTTACCTGTTTGACAGGTGTTCCGGCTGTCGTGGGCGGGTTTTCTACGGCTCTCAGCTGCTGCCGGAGCGCTCCGAGGTGGGTCGGATCTGTAGCGTCGAGCGCCAACGCGCTCCTCCACACGCTCTGTACAGCGGCGAGGAAGTGCTCGTCTCCGGGTTTAGACCAGGCGTGAGAGGACAGCGGGGTCCACGTCACCGAGCCGGTGTGCGAGAGTCTCTGAGCGAGGAGCTCACACACGCAGAACACAAGCCTGTGACCCTAAACGGAGAAGAAGATCACAAACCATAAGTGTTTGTATCACCTGACGTTTACGTCGCTGTACATTTCTTCACCACAAAGTCGTCGGATTTAAAAACCGACCAGTAAGGAGGCCTGCGTGCTGAGGATCTCCTGCGCCGCCAGCCAGTCCTGCGCCTGCACGAGGTCTTTGGCACATCTCAGAGCGAGCGAGTGGCACAGATCCCGCTCGCCGGTCAGCTTCGCCAGGCTGGCGGCCGCCTTTAGTGACATTACGTCCCCTTTCTTAGCGATGACCTTGGCTGCGTCGAAACCGGAGCCCATAGCGAGATAACTGTACGAAGGAAAAAAACTTAGTTTAACAATTTCTGTTTTTCTAATATATAAAGAATCAGTTCTTGCAATGTGATTTAACAAGCTGTTCTTGAGTGTGACAGCAAGTGTACCCCCTAGGGGTGAACATATGTAACTGCAGGCAATGTTTAGTTTGTCTGAATTCCAGTATGGTTAAAATAAGGACACGTCTTACACGTGTTCATCTCGGTCATGCTTAGATACATTACATGTCCTAATACTTGACAAGTAAAAAAAAAAACAAACAAACAAAAAAAGGTTTAACACAATTACTATTGTTTTTTCCTTTACTCAGGAAACCAATCAGTCTCTCAGGATCATTGTGAAGCCTGTCAAGCCACGCCCAAGCAACCACTTCAGAGCACCTTAGCGACTGATCCCATAGACTGCCATTATATTATCTTCAGAAAATTTACCTCTTTAGTCTCTTATACTAACTGTGATTAGACGTGGCAAATAAACCAGTGTCTCCATTTCATTGTCTGTGAAATAACAAGTGATGCCGTGACCCAGCTCATTGGTGTGTTCATGCATACACCTCCAAATCATGATGATGTAATTACAGCCGTGAACAAGCACAGCAGTTAGCTTTGTTCTGCTCACCATTTAGCCGCGGTGGTGTAATGTCCGTCCCTCTCCAGCATGGCGCTCCAGCTCGTATAGAGGTCCTTCAGCACGGGGTCCTCAGGCTGCAGCCTGGCTTTGGCCAGAGCGATGGCTTCCCTGTGGGTTAACCGCAATCGTTACCCTTTCACGTCCTTTAAACCACCGTAAATCGCAGGTTTATAGATTTCTCGAAAGCTTTACCTGTAAAACTGGTGAGATTTGAGAAGGCCGATGGCTTCGTAGAGTTTGTTAATGGACACGAGGTGCGAGGCGGCTTTGAGGAACTGCTCCTGCATACACAGCTGCTTCACGTAAGCCTCGACTGTCCTGACCCACACCTGAAAACCAGCTAGAGGGAAGAAAGAATTCCAGTCTGAGACACGGGACACGCCGGCAGGACAAGACAAAGTCTGTACGATGAATAACGAAAGTATAATGCATAAGGAGTCTACGGGATACGGTCTGTGTGTGTGTGAGTGTGAGAATGAACACTGACCCATAGGTGCTAAGCTCACTAAGTGGTCATTCAGCTGTCCTTTCTCCGTGGCGAGCTGTAGAGCTCCAGGCAGATCTCCTTTCCACAACCTCAGATACATCATCGACTCGTAATGTCCTGCTTCCACGTGACTGTCCTCTGCACAAACACACACAAAGACCGATTCCAGACCAGAATCTTACAGATGTGACCTCTGATTCCATCCCAAACCCTAATAATATATAAATTTATTTGTTATTAATATTAATCAGTTGATGATGGAGGGGAATAAATCGATTCATTGATGTATTCCGATACATTTTTGCAGCAATGCACGTATGGCCACACTGACTCCTAAGTTGATGTCTGATGACTTTTTGACCCTCCTTAGATTTTAAATTCATACAGGTTCGCATTTGAAGTTGTTAAAATGTTGCAGTTCCTCTATGAGCCTACAGGTGGTGCTCTGTTCACTACTAACACACTGAACTACAGAGTTCTTATTATTTGATATTAAAAGTAGATAAGATGTTTAAGATAATGTACAGTATGTTTTGTTCCAACATCAGGATTTTTCCACATACAGTAGTTTGTTATTCAGTCATTGGTGGGTAAATTATTTACAAAAAAAAAAAAAAATTGAATTGTAATACCCACACAATACACTAGGTATCGTGATAAAAAATTTAATGTAATTATAGTATAGATGGATAATTTTTTTTGGCATCATTTAGTTGGAAGTTGTAAAGTGAGCAAGTTACATTGGTGTAAAGACGAATAAAACACTTCATGGTGTGCTGTTACTGAAAAATAATCATCTTATAGTTTTTACTGATTTGTCCAAACGTTTTTTTTTTTTTTTGCAGGATTTTTGTTTCCTCCTCGTGCTCTCTCCAGAACTTTGCTCACTATGACACACCGATAAAACCGTCCTGAACGCCACATTGCTCTGATGTGAACGATAGGAACTGGTTAAATTTCGTACCCTCCTCCTGGAACATCCTGTAGAGAGCTTGTCTGTCTGTGAACAACCCGAGCTGGATGTGGTCACCGGTTCCCGGGACACAGTTCTCCGTCTGACCTGGAAAAGGATCCGGGGTGAGGTAACAAAAATATCAGAGAATAAGAGCATGAGTTTTCCTTTTTATGAAAGCTAAAGGCTTCATCGAACTTTTACTTGTATTTATTTTCGCAGCAAGACTGACGAGCTGAGAGACGTGATATCAAAAGAGATCACGTGTACATCCTGACATCTTATGAGCCGAGCCCGACACCGTATTTAGGTCACATGACCACCCACCCCGACGCCCTTCCTGACCTTGCGCGTGTTTGACGGCGGCCAGCGTAAGGCAGTCCTGCTGAAGCTCCTCTTTGGCTCGGTGGTCCATGGAGGTGCTCAGAGGAAGGATGGAGCGCGGCTTCCTCTTCTTCATGCACAGATCTGGATAAAGAAGAAGAATCGCTTATAATTAGGGTTTTAAATCTCAATTCACTTACTTAGAAGTCTTTCTGGGGGTGTAAAGGTACCATCAAGCTAAAACCCTGTTACAGAGGAGTTATTAAGACTTATCACACCCTTACAAACTTTATAACAACTCAACAGGTAAGTCTTTAATCTTTATACAAAGACAGATGAAGTTAATTCCTTCACCTGAGTACCAGGACGTCGTGTCTGTCTCTTTCTCGTACCTTGATTAAGCTCATTACACATGCCTTTTTTTTTTTTTACACCCCAGCTCAGTGATCAGAAAATGTTCCTGTTCAGTCTTAATTAATCTACATGTGAAGAGATCTGTACACACCTTTAATTGTAATTCAAGTAATTTGAAATCGTTAATTCGTCTCGAAATAACTAGTTTGCTGAGATTAATTTAAAGAAAAGATTTTGTTTTCAGTTGTCACTTGCCACGTAGAAATATTTTTGTTATTGTAAAGAGACCTCAAGTTTCTAGAAAGGCGCTATATAAAATAAACTTATTATTATTATTTATTAAATAAAAGTGTCTTATTACTAACTAATGATTAATTAATAATGAATTCATTGTTAAATTAAAATTTAAACTTTGGTTTCAATTAATGTGTGAAATTTGCTATACACACTTGCAATTGTCTTAAAACTGTTAGTGCAAGTGTGTGTGTCTAAAAAAATGAGACGGGGGGGGAGAAAGCTGAACAGAGAACATCTGAAACTTTTGATCGCCTTCGCGTTGAGCTGTGACAGTTTGGAGGCGGGGACAGCGGCTGAGGTCTTTGATGTCACTAAAAACGCCCACAATCTCCTCTCATCACTCGTTTAGCGTCAGAATCGGCAAAAGTGCGGAGAACCAGACGATAACTTCCACTCTCATCGGGATATCACGTCAGACACATTCACATCGTTTTACATCCATTGATTTGGTTTACAATAATTAAGATTCAATCTTTTGTCACATGTAATGATTTGAATTATTTGCTTCCTAAAAATAATGTTGTTGAGTTTTGTCCCTTTAGCCAAAAAAAACAAAAAAACAAAAACAAAAACAAATAAAAAACCCAGACCTAATCTGTCCTTCTTCTTCTCCTCCTTCTCTTCTTTCCTCACAGTTGGAAAAGATCTCTCTCCATTCACGTGCGCTTTCTCCCAGACTGAACTGGTCTCCTGAGACACACCTGCACGTAAAATACAAACACCTTTAGATAAACACACACACACACACACACACACACACACACACACACACACACACACACAGAGTGAGATAATGAAGAGACGGCTGCAACGTTACCCGTGACCGTGGAGACACCATGCTCTCTCTCTTCATCTTCTGCTTCGTCCTCCGTCTGCCCCTCCTCCCCTCCGCTTCCGGTTCCTCCCGCGGCCTCCTCTCCCATCAGCGAGTCGCTCTCGTCCGTCTTCACCGCACGCTTTTCTGCTACTTTCCTCTTCTTCTTGGCTTTCTTGGTCGGTGCTTTCTTTTTCTCCATCTCCGCACGTCTCCTACCTGCGTGAAGAAGCGATCAGTCACACTACATGTAGCACAGAGACCACACCGACCGAACGTCACGGAGCGTTGTACTCACTCTTCGGGGGTCTGACGTGCTCCTGTTTGGACGCCGCCCACTCCTGCACCGTGAAGTCGTCGGCGCCGGTCCAGATCAGGTCAGGGTTAACGGGCGACCACTGGACGCACAGCACGCGCCCGGTGTGACCTCGGTAGTTACACACTGGCTCCTGCTTCAGCACGTCCCACACCTGCAGCACATCAGGACACAAACGTACAAACACACGGCAGGAAAGAGGAGACTGAATTAGTAATCAGAGTCACAGGCAATTTAGCATTTAAGAGAGTTTATCATGACCCTAATCAGCCGTTCCTCATCTCTTTTTGCTAAGAGAGAGAAAGAATAATAATAAGAAGAATTTAATAATATCATCATCATCACTATAATGTACATATATGTATATATGCTTTCTCTTTCTTTTTTTAATAATGTTAACAAGAGTCACTTTGACTTTTACAAAATGTCTGTAATTTTTTTATTTTATATACATTTATTTATCATTACTCTTTCTATACTATTCTACTTTCTTTTTTTTTTTTACACTCTCTACTCCTCTTATTTCCTTGTGACTTATTTCCGAGCTTTAAAAACACAAATGTAAATATTTGTCACAGCAATAAAACATATTTGAATCTTTAATCTTAAAACCGAAAGATAGAGAGAGAGATTACTATTATTATTATCATCATTATAATATAGATGTGTGTATATACGCTTTTTTTAAGAAGTGTGTAGATTGAGTAACAGGAAGGGTCTCAAAGTTGGTGTGTGTGTGTCTCTGTGTGTGAGAAGGAGAAGAGAGAGAAGGAGAAGAGAGAGAGAGGAGGAGCATGTATGAGGTAAAGAGTAAGATGCAGAGTGTGAGGAAGTTGTACTAAGTGACTGCGTGTGTGTGTGTGTGTGTGTGTGTGAATATGAAACAAATTGTAAGAGAAAGAGTGCAAGAAGTGTGTGTGCGCGCATGTGTGACAAAGTGTGTAAGAAAGTTAAAATAAATGTGTGTGTGTGTGTGTGTATATGTATGAGATTTACTGCAGAACTCTGTTCGACTCCTCACCAGATCCAGTACAAAACGTGTAATTAATAAATATTACGTGAACAACAATAATAATAATAATAATCTATTAACACTACATGCCGACTGACCTGAGCCGTACCGTCGTAGCAGACGGTGACCAGGTGAGCGTCGTGGTGAGGACTCCACGCCAAACCCGTGATCTTGTTGGTGTGACCGGATAAAGTGCGGAACGCTTCAGTCACCAGGACCGGACTCTCAGGCGGGTTCTCTTTATTAAAGAACCAAAAATACACATATAAATACATAAACATCTTACAGTAAGAACTGAATTAATGAATAAGCGTGTTCACCACAAAACAAACCAACAGAAAAAAAAAAAAAAAACATTCAGACCTTAAGTACAACAGCTTAAAATACTGACATGTCTCTGTTTTCTGTGGTATACAAATAAATTGGTATAATTTAAATTTACAAATAGCTAACGCTATAATGTGACACTGACAGGACATTAAACACCGCCCTCTGCTGTCTGTTCAATGAATTGCTATTTTACGTAACTCGCCTGTTAAATTCCAGTTTCAACCTGATGCGTTGAAGTAAATTCTTTTTTACATTTTTTTTACCCCTCGTTAATATTTTGTCTAATTCTAATATCTAGATGTGGGCGGAGCTAACTAAGTACTCCAAGTATTGAATTAAAGTATCATAATATTCTAAGAAATGATACAGTAAGTAAATGAAGTAATATATGAAATAAATAGATATTAAACCTCAATTAACCTTGATTTATAATTCCTCTAGGCACCAGCTACTTTTTTAGAATTATTTTTCTTTTGCAAAATTTTAATTCTTAGGTTATTTAAGTTATAATATACAAGTGTTTCGATCTGCTGCTGAGATTAATATATGGAGAAATATTCATGACCCTGTGATAACTAAATCATGGATAAGACTGCCGGAAAAACATAAGCTTGCTGAAAGTCTGATGATCCTTCTTTTCTTAATTTTAGAGAAGACATTTAAAGAAGTTTTTAAAAGCCACCGATTCATAGATTGCTATTTTGTCAATTAGCAAATATGCACTCATCCATTAGGTCAAAGGTCAAGTTTATAAAATTTCACAACTGTACAATAGCAGACGTGGTCATGTGACTCTCACCGATAGCGCTGCGCAGGTCGTGGATGTAGACGAGGGCGTTGCTGGAGCCGGAGGCGAGCAGGCAGTGTAGCTCGGGTTGGCCGGAGTGCTGATGGTGCCAGCGCAGTGCGTTGATGATTTTATGGTGCTGCTGCACCGTGCACAGGAGCTTCAGACTCGGGGCCTGGTACACTTCTATAGAGCTGGAGACAAAAACTGTGTCTGTTTGTGTGGATTAAATAAATAATTAAAAAAAAAAAAAAAAAAGGGTGACTTTTTTCTCCAGTTGAACCATGAGGGGTTTGTAGAACGTAAATGCATCAAACTGTAGCTCCAGCTTACGCATAAAGTAAACAAAGGCTACTTTCATAAACAGTTAGCTTTATCTAACATTAATTATAAAAAAAAAATAATGCTATATAACGTGACACTAACAGGATGTTCAACACTGCTGTCTGCCCCCTGCTGTCTGTTCAGTGAATTGCAATTTCACTTAAATCACTGACATTAAATCCCATCTTCAACCTGTTTATTTCAATTTCTTCTTAAAAGGTAAAAATAACAACCTGAGCATTAAAAAATGTAAATGTGGGCAGAGCTAACCAAACAAGATCCACTACATCCATAGCTTAAATAGTGAATTAGAGTATTTAAATATTTTAGCAAGATAAAGTTCACAGGTGGAATGAAACTTATTCACCATGAGAAAAAAATAAACTTTCTAACCAGGTTGCATTAAAACCCCTTTTTTTTTTTTTTCAGTCTCCACTATGTTAAAAGGCTTTCTAGGAAGCACAGAAAGGCGTGTTTCAGGTGCATGGTGGGTAATTAAAACTCCTCACCCCCCTAAATTCAGTGTAAACCACTTACCCGTCTTCATTTCCAATAGCCAGGACCTTCCTATCGGGCTTCCAGCTCAGGTCTGTGTGAGGAGAGAGCTTGTGCTGCAGACAACAGAACATTTAATACACCGTCAGGACTATAAACATACACACACACGCACATGTCAAAACATCTAAACGTATCCCATTCAATTAATTAGGAGTGTTTTTAGCTCGTTTTTGGATTAAGTGCGACATCGTACAGTAGCTACACTCCTAATTAATTATAGAATTAATAAACCTCATGAGATTTGTGCAGTCCGTCTGAACAGCTTACTTTAATGTTGTTCGAGTCTCGGATGAGTTTATCGATGTTGCTGGCCTCGTCAGACAGCTTCCATGGGTCATGCTGAAAGATGACGCCTTCTCCGGCACAGCTGTACAGCGTGTAGTCAGGTTTATCTCCCGTACCTGAGAACACACAAACGAGGTGAGTATATTCATCTGGGGAAAAAAAGTGATGTTTTTAGAAGGGTTAAATTACTCACCTTCATCAAATAACTTTAAAAAGTTATTAAAGTGACCACAACATTTAATAGTGAAAGTGAGAGAGTGATGGGCGTGTCAGGGTGAGAAGGGAAGGACATGAAGCGATGCTCCCATCATGCATAGTGTCCACTGTACAAGCCTCTGGAGACAGTGTTATGATCTGGGGTTGATCAGTTACTCAGGTCTAGACTCAGTAACGTTATGGGGCAATAAAATGAAGTCAGCTGACCACCTGAATGTACTGAATCACCAGAGGATCACTATTATTTATAGAGGTTTTCCTCCTTCCTCCCTGACGGCACGCGACATGTTCCAGGACTTTATTCAGATTGTGTAACAGTGATTCTGGAAGCGTGAGGAATAATTTTGACACATGACTTGGACAGCACAGTGTGTGTGTGTTGTAATCAAAGCTAAATGAGGGTAGCTAGGGAGTAAATGGTACTATTCACTTATGATTCACTTTTATCCTGTTACTCCTGCTAGAAATTAAAGGCAGAAAATTAGTACACGTGGTCTAGAAATAGGACATAAATTGGGCTTGAATTTTTTTTTTTCATTTGCTAAAAGTTTTTGTTTTTATTACGGTTCATAACAGTGAGTCATAACAGAAACAGAATCTGTTTTTAGATGTTGAAAGAGGAGTTCTGGGAGCACGAGGGATTATTTTCACACAGAAACTCGACGCCAAAGTGTTTTTAGTCGTATTTAAAATCTGAAGGATAGTCGATGTTGGCGCTATAACAGATGATTCTTTACACACCTCTAGAAATGATCAGTGTGAAATCAGGTGCGTCGAGTCGAGACGTTTATTTTCAAGGTAATTTCAAATGAATCACCATCAAATATAAAAATATAACAAAAGGATTTTCTTGAATAGACAACGGCGCAGTGAGGGTGTTTGTGGATATCTGGTGATGTTCATCCAGTACTAATGTATCTTCTGTATCCAAACACACACACAAATCTCTGACTGTATCGACAGTCCTGTGAGGAACCCTAATGTGTGTGTGTGTGAGTGGAGCTGCAGGGGCTGAAGAATCCGAGGCATTAATGCCCAGCATAAACAAATTAGCAAACACATAAAACCCATCATCGCTTTTTCCACTGCATCGCCGTCTCTCTCTCTCTTTATCTCTCTAAACAAAAGCAATTATTCCCCCCGTCCTCCAGCCCAATGATAGATAAAGCGATAAGCGGTAACGCAGCCGCAGCCGCGCTGCAAATGAAGCTTCTGCTCCTTGATTTGCCAGCGAAACGGCCGTAAGGGAATCGGGTTGTACATAATCTCTCTCAATTACGGCGCGCGCGAACGGCGCTCCAGGCGACGGGTGACTGATGATTCCTGGCGCCGCCGCTGTTTCAATATTTGCCAGCCTGGGAAAAGTGTAAAGGATGAACTCGTTCAAGTGCTATAAATAGACTCACCGAATGATAGAGGGGGGACGGGAGGACCCCAGTCCAGAGAGTAGACCGTTCTACGGTGGTATGTGCTGGAGATCTGTGGGGGCCTACACACACACACACACACACACACACAAAATAGTAAAGATTTCTACAAAGTGTTTTTACAAAACATTGTTAAAGACTTTTGTGTGTGTGTGTGTGTGTGCGCAATCTTACTTGTTGGAATAAACTTCATAGATCCCAACTTTTCCATCGTCTGTACCGAACGCTAAAGATCCCTCCTTCACCGGATGCCAGGCCAACTGTCAAAAAACAGGGACGAATAAAATGTGATACATTTTTTCAAAAGCCAAGCAGATCGACAGCCGAGACCAAAGAAAGAAAAGTGTTCAAAGTGTTTAAAAAAGTTTCCAAAGTTTACTGTAACACCAAACAGTTAGTCATTTCATTTTTTAACAATTAGCAATTTTATTAACACTTGAGATTCACTTACACACTGATGGAAATAGTCTCTTGTGTATTTGAAAATAATTTTTTTTTGTTTTGATCCGATCATCCTGCTTGTAAACTTCATCTTAAAATAATATATCTTAAAAATATATATATAAAATATGGGGTTATGTATTTTTAAGAATTAAGTAAAGAAGAAATAAAGGAAAAAAAAAAAAAAGGACTTCAAAGACAATTCTCCAAAATTAACGTGTCATTTAAGCGACACAGAGGGAGATGCAGCCTGGATTCCCCGGGGTAAAGTCAAGTCTTGCAAAATAGCTTAAAAAAAAAAAAAAAAGGAATTAGGGGCGTTCAAATCAAACAGGGACTTAAAGTGATTAAATTTCTGGAGAATGAAGGCATACAAGTGACCTATATTCACAGAAGACTTAAATCACAGTACAATGATTAGACTCTGTGTAAACTGGACAGCTGTACATTTCTAACCTCGCTCCAAGACATTTCCATGTAAGAAGTTCCTTTAAAAAAAAAAAAAAAAAAAAAAAGGAGGCCTGCGTTTCAGACGTGAATCAGACAGGCAGTCCGATCATGGCACTGGCGTAGTGAAACGCTGGGATAAGTGCATTATTGTATCAGGAGATTATATGGAGAAATAAAGGGAATTTTTACTCTCAGAGCTGTGTTCTGTTATTCCCGCTTTGACTTGAACACCCTGCTTAATTCAGATCTTCCCAAGACTCAAAGCTGTTTCTTTCCACTTAAGTTGTTGGTAATATAAATTGGAATGAAATATTCTGCATTCAATTAAATATTCGGATCTAAAATATTCAGAGCCGACTACACAAGGTGTCGTTATTAAACACATATTTTTTGTTTCACTTTATTTCATTAATTTTATTAAAAACAGAATGAATCGTTTACAATAACACACTTCAGTAACTCCGTCACCACGAGCGCGCTCTTTTCAGTAGGATGTGACTTACAGCCGTGACTTTGGACTTGATGCCCTGCCAGAAGGTCCTGGTTTCGTACGGGTTCTGGAGGGACAGCGTGTTCCACACGCGGATCATGTTGTCCCCGACGCCAAGCGCCAGGCAGCCCGTGGCCACCGGAGAGAAGCTCATGGAGTAAATGAAGCCGCCCATGGTGGGTAAAGTCCAGCAGCACTCCAGCGTCTCCAGATCCCAACACTTAACCTGGACATCGAGGAAGAAAGAGAGACACGTGGAGACTGAAACCGACATCATAACGCATTCAATCACTGATTAGTCGCGCCGGTGATTTTGAACAGCGGTTATGATGTCTAAATGACGCGCGCTTCGTCTCCGAAAAGTGTTGAGATGCTTTTTACCCACTACCACAGGTGTCTCATCGGCTCGAACCTGGTGCTGAGGTTTTTATACACAAACTAGATTCTTTTCTACAACAAGATTCAAACCAGCCTGTCTTACACAGTCCAGGTCACGGTCGCGTCTTTTTCTCTCTCTTCCTCCTCCTAGGTATGTCTCTCTCTACCACTCTGTGGGTGCCTCTCCTCATCTCTCTCACTCTCCCCTTGTGCCTCACTCTCCCCTTGTGCCTCACTCTCCCCTTGTGCCTCACTCTCCCCTTGTGCCTCACTCTCCCCTTGTGCCTCACTCTCCCCTTGCCTCCCAGTCCTTGTATCTCCCTCTGCCCTGTGTCTCCCTCTGCCCTGTGCCTCCCTCTGCCCTGTGCCTCCCTCTGCCCTGTGCCTCCCTCTGCCCTGTGCCTCCCTGTCTCACTCTCCCCATGTCTTACTCTTTTCCTTTGTCCCCATTTTCCACCCTTTCCCTGTGTCACTTTGTCTCTCCCCCTCCTGAGTGTCTCTCTCTCTCGCTAACCAATCTGCAGTGGTTAATTGCATCACCTCGCTGCATCTTGTATCATTTCTAATCGATCAGTTTAGTCGAGGTTTACGTTATCCAGTGTAATAAAATTCCACTTTCCTATCTTAACAATAAAATCTTTAATTTCGAACCCGAGCCTAAACAGGCTTTGGAACAGAACATTTTATGTGAGTTTTTTTTTTTTTTTTTAAACAAGTGTTTACACTGAAGTGTTCCATTAAAACACATTATAAACCCGTTCACACTCTACCCCAGAGACTTCTCGAGATAACGGACAACGACGTCACAGATACTAAAAAGTGATTCTCACGTCTCTGTCCATGGATGTGCTGACGAGAAGCTCTCGGCCGTCCACACACACTGAACTCATGTTGAAGACGATGCGGCTGTGGTTCTGACCGTCTGACGAGCTGCCCAGCAGAGTCCACTTCTGCTTGCCTGATCTTGTGAGGTCCCAGACCACCATCTCTCCTCTACACACACACACACACACACACACACACGAGTAAATGAAATGTGAAAAATAGTGGCGATCAGAATAAACATCGTATTTTAGTCCACTAATGTTATGACTTCAGCACACTTTAGTGTTATTGTACGTATGCAGTTTCTCGATTAAAAAAATAAAAATAAAAAAAAAAGACAGCTGTCCATGTCTCACTCTCTCTTTCCTTCTCTGACCGGAACTCTGTGTCTCTCTCTCTCCTCCCTCTGTCGCTCACTCTTACTTGTGTCTTTAAATTGCAAGACAAATGTATACTTAGAACATTAGATTACATGGTTAAATTATTTTTTTTTTGGTTGGTTGCATAAAAAAAAAAAAAAAATATATATATATATATATATATATATATATATATATATATATATATATACTGTATGTACAGTATACAGTGGTGTGAAAAACTATTTGCCCCCTTCCTGATTTCTTATTCTTTTGCATGTTTGTCACACTTAAATGTTTCTGATCATCAAACACATTTAACTATTAGTCAAAGATAACAAGTAAACACAAAATGCAGTTTTTAAATGATGGTTTTTATTATTTAGGGAGAAAAAAAATCCAAACTTACATGGCCCTGTGTGAAAAAGTAATTGCCCCCTGAACCTAATAACTGATTGGGCCACCCTTAGCAGCAATAACTGCAATCAAGTGTTTGCGATAACTTGCAACGAGTCTTTTACAGCGCTCTGGAGGAATTTTGGCCCACTCATCTTTGCAGAATTGTTGTAATTCAGCTTTATTTGAGAGTTTTCTAGCATGAACCGCCTTTTTAAGGTCATGCCACAACATCTCAATAGGATTCAGGTCAGGACTTTGACTGGGCCACTCCAAAGTATTCATTTTGTTTTTCTTCAGCCATTCAGAGGTGGATTTGCTGGTGTGTTTTGGGTCATTGTCCTGCTGCAGCACCCAAGATCGCTTCAGCTTGAGTTGACGAACAGATGGCCGGACATTCTCCTTCAGGATTTTTTGGTAGACAGTAGAATTCATGGTTCCATCTATCACAGCAAGCCATCCAGGTCCTGAAGCAGCAAAACAACCCCAGACCATCACACTACCACCACCATATTTTACTGTTGGTATGATGTTCTTTTTCTGAAATGCTGTGTTACTTTTACGCCAGATGTAACGGGACACGCACCTTCCAAAAAGTTAAACTTTTGTCTCGTCGGTCCACAAGGTATTTTCCCAAAAGTCTTGGCAATCATTGAGATGTTTTTTAGCAAAATTGAGACGAGCCTTGATGTTCTTTTTGCTTAAGTGGTTTGCGCCTTGGAAATCTGCCATGCAGGCCGTTTTTGCCCAGTCTCTTTCTTTTGGTGGAGTCGTGAACACTGACCTTAATTGAGGCAAGTGAGGCCTGCAGTTCTTTAGTTGTTGTCCTGGGGTCTTTTGTGGCCTCTCGGATGAGTTGTCTCTGCGCTCTTGGGGTAATTTTGGTCGGCTGGCCACTCCTGGGAAGGTTCACCACTGTTCCATGTTTTTGCCATTTGTGGATGATGGCTCTCACTGTGGTTCGCTGGAGTCCCAAAGCTTTAGAAATGGCTTTATAACCTTTACCAGCCTGATAGATCTCAATTACTTTTGTTCTCATTTTTTTCTGAATTTCTTTGGATCTTGGCATAATGTCTAGCTTTTGAGGTGCTTTTGGTCTACTTCTCTGTGTCAGGTAGGTCCTATTTAAGTAATTTTTTGATTGAAACAAGTGTGGCAGTAATCAGGCCTGGGGGTGACTACAGAAATTGAACTTTTAACTGTGATAAACCACAGTTAAGTTATTTTTTAACAAGGGGGGGCAATTACTTTTTCACACAGGGCCATGTAGATTTGGAGTTTTTTTTCTCCCTTAATAACATAATCTTCATTTAAAAACTGCATTTTGTGTTCAATTATGTTATCTTTGACTAATAGTTAACGGTTTTTGATGAGCAGAAACATTTAAGTGTGACAAACATGCAAAAGAATAAGAAATCAGGAAGGGGGCAAATAGTTTTTCACACCACTGTATATTCACTACTATACTGTATATTTTACCATTATTATTATTATTATTATTATTATTATTTATTAATTAATTATTACTATGATGTTAGATTTCCTAAAGTTATTAACCTAACTTTGGGTTGAGTGACCAATACATTAATAGCCATTTTTTACAAATTTATTTATACATCTTTTTTTAATCTGCCGATTAAAAGTCCTGACCCAAAGCAGCTGGAGACGACTTGTGAAGGTCTTCCTTTAGGCCAGTGCACTGTGAGCCAGAGCCTCTCCTTCACCCCAGGGTCCACGCCCACACCTCGCCTCTTCAAAAACGGCAGCTTCAGGGTCATAACACCTGCAACACAGGTACGGATACAAGAAAGAAACCTGAAACACCTGCAGCTTTGATTTGATGCTTTAGCGCCGTGAAGAAAAGTCATTTAAAGGATGTAGGATTCGCTCTAAAATGTCCAGCAGAAAAATACAAACAATATAAATTATACAGAAATATAAAATATATAAACATTTGAAAAAAAAAAAAAAACACGATGAATAGTAAATTAATAATAAACTCAAATCCTACCATATTGTTAGTTTATTATTAATAAAAAGCTAATGAACAACAAATGTCATATTAACAATAATTATTTAATAAAATGTTATGTAAAAAACAAATAATGCAATTTTTTTCTTTTTATATATAAAAGTAGCATTTAAAAAAAGATCATGTGATCGCTAGGTAATAAACAATAATCTAAATTACTCATTAGCAAACTGCGTCAATGATTAATTATGAATATCATGTTGTTTAAATCTCTATTTTAAATGTAAATACGTAATCAGAAATATTTTATGGAAAGTTTAAATCCAATTACAAAATAGAAAATTAAAACCTTTTTATTTATTTGTTGTAAATGACGTTGAAGGGCCCACATGAAGTCCCCGCACTAGTGGACTGCGGCACACACTTATTAATCGTGCTGGTCTAAAGAATTGGGATATGCTTGTGTTTTGAGGTTCGTGAGTGAAAAAGGTTTGAATGATTGATTTAAACCCCACCCCTATTGGTACACATGCACACAAAGCTCCGCCCCCTCCCTCATCGCCACTAGAATTAGCATTAGGATCACTAATGACATCACTTTGAGTGATTTCACTTCTAAGACAAATTTTTATTTTAATAATTGTTGCAAAATGTTCCACATCACTTGTACTATTAATAATTTACACATGAAAAATAAAATTTTAAGGTTTTACCTTTTCATTTTAAAAATACACAAGTCTCCCTTATAAATAAATACACCTGTAGTAGAAAACAGCCAAGCGGACTCACCCTTGCCTCTTGTCGTGCTCCAGATCCGAATGGTCTGATCCCGACTACCCGAAGCGAGGTAACCGCCCTGCTCGACTTCTCCAAGCTCGTTGGACACGTCTGCAGAGGAAGACAAAAACAGGGCTGAAATGACAAAAAGAAGATTCGAACTTCTCTATTATAAAGCTTTAGCGAAGGCGCGCCTACCGGCGTTGTCGTCGGCCCGACTGTACAGCGTGTCCTCGTGGGGATCGGGACACCAGGCCAGAGCGTGGATCTCCTCTTCGTGACCTCGCAGGCGATGGATCACCTCTCCTTTCTTGTTGATGTCTATCAGGACAATCATTCCGTCCTTGTAGCTTAGAGAGAAGAAAGATGAGCATCAGAATCTCGCAGGACAACGAAACGCCCTGATCGTCACCGCGGAAACTTGTAGATGAGGTCTTACCCAATGGCGACGTGGTTCTCAGTGTGTGGAGAGCAGGACAAGCAGAAGATGGTCCTGGGTTCGGGGAAGAAGCTGCGAGTGTCTCCTCGGCCAAACCAGTGGCACACCACAACCCCTTTCTCATCTCCGGACACCAGTAAGGCTTTCTGCGTCGGAGACCAGTGGAGGGCCGAGATAGTATTCTACACACACACACACACACACAGGAAGTTACTCAGTGTATAAGTTAAGAGGACACCTTACTTATTTCCTAGTCCATTAGACACCTAATAGACACTCCACCATCTCAATCAACACTAATAGACAAATACACTCCCTGTTCGGTAATCAGAGAGTGAATCACAGATGAGAAATGGAAAAAGTAGATTCAATAAAGATGAAGTTTTGTCTTAAAACCACTCCAGCGTGTTAAAATTCACTTATACCACTTCAGCGCTGTTATTTCAGCCAAAGTGAAAATATGAACTAATCCCAGTAAAAATATTCACTTTATCTTTTCTAATTAATATCTATTGGTGCAGGTGTTTGTTTACATTGAGACAGTAGTGCATTAGTAGATTATTTTAAAGTAGATTATCATCAAATCCGGCACATAACTGTTCATAACATCACTTTTACTCAACATTTAGATTTCACTTATGGTGCGGGTTAAACTTCAGGCAGTACTGTAAGTCCCCAACTTACAAACACGTTCCAATCCGGGAGCACATTCGTAATTAAGACAAAGTGAGTCTTACAGCCTGACCTCATCTACGAAATTTTTTTCTGAAATTAGGATCAGGACTATGTAAGCAAAATAGTCTTATTAATAATTCACGCAAAAGACACAATGCACACGTGTATCCCAATTCACGTGCACAAAATTATTATTATTATTTTTTTTTTACAAAAAAACAACTCACGTGCACAAATAAAATACAAAGTTTTACCTACCTAATGAAACATTATGAAATAAAGTAATAACTTAGACGTGCATTCTGTTCTTGGTTTGAGTAGGTAAAACTTCACTTCTGTTGTAATTACCAACAATTGCGTAAAAGGTGTTCCAAGCTGAGCTACTTGAGTGCTGGGCTCCTGGAGGGCTGTGATTGGTAGAAAGGTGCGGTCGCATCTGATTGGCTAAAGAGTACGAATGACCCATGTCAAAATATATAAAATTTTGTGCACGCAAGTTGTTTTTTGGTGAATATATATTTTTTGGGTTTCACGCATGTGAATTGGGATTCGCACGTGTGAATTATTAATGAGACTATTTCGCTTCCATACAGGACAGCTTTACAGGACAGACATTTCCATCAGCATCATCGCGCTCCCGAACTGATTCATCGAAACCGATGAGGCCGACTCATTTCATCTCATGTCAAGTTTAGAAAAAAGTATGAATGTAAAAAAAAATAAAAGTGGGAACTGTGTGTAAATAAACTGTATTAAGTATGGAACTTCTCGTACAATACATGTGAGCTACCTCTGCGATTTGTTATACCCCTATCTCACCTATGCGGCTTGACTCGTGGTGAGATGCAGTGTTAGGCAGTGTGAGTTGCCGCGATTGTCAAGTTCTGCAAGGTCCGCAAGCTTCCACAAGGGCCGTCAAAAAAATGAAGCGTTTAATTTTTAGCGCGGAAAGATGGAAACGTACTCAAAGCGCCAAAACTCGCTGTGAATAATGATGAATTGTACCGTGCGAAACCGCGTAGGTGAAATAGGGGTATTAGAGCCGCGTAACTTGGATGTTCGTAAGTCGGGGACTACCGGTACTGCAATGGTTCTATTAATCTCGGTCGAGTGGTCGATTCAAGACGCACCAGCAATCTGGCAAAATAGCCGCTTATTTCAACTTCACCTCTAGTCAAGAGGTGTGTCTCTCACTTAAGGTTTAACTTCAGACCAGTACGAAAGTTCTGTTTCATACAGACAGAAAACTTTCCTTTATTTAAATAGATAATAGATGATAGATGATGATGATGATGATGCAGGTCTCCTCCTACCTGGTGGACCTGATGCTCCTCTAACATCACCCTCCGCTCAGAGTCCCAGATCTTGATGGTCTTGTCATCTGAACTGCTCGCGCACACGTCTTCCTGTCCATCGTGTCTGCAGAAGGAGAAGCCCGACACTCTCTCGGTGTGGCCCCTCAGCTCACCTGCACACAAACAAACAAACAAACAAACCACATCATCATTATCATCATCACCACGAGAACCGGGCTACACCCGAGCAGGTATGAAGCGGCGGGACTCTGGGACTCTGGGTACCGAGCGCTGCTGCCGAGGACGCGCTGACTTCCAGCAGGAACACCGAGCTCTTCGCGCCGAAGCCCAGCACACCGCGGCGGCTCACGTCACTGCAGCGCGAGCAGTACCAGTTGGGCGAGGCGGGAAGGAGCCGCTCGTGCATCGCGAATGTTCTGGAAGCAAACCGAGTTCGAGCTCAAAGTGCAACACCAGGCAGCGACTAAACCCTCCATTCACCCATGCTGCTTCCTTGTTTGCCCACCCGTGCTCTGTAAAACCCGCCTCTTCGTCTCGGATTGGCTAAAACAGCCTATCCGCGAACAATGTCCAATCAGATTGCGAGAAAGCATCTCCACTGACCAATCAGGATACGGCACCGCAAAGCGGTTGGAAACAAAACATCCTGCTTTTGCTGCCTCCATTTTTGATGTCGTATGTCGATAAAATGTGTCGCAAAAATAAATCTACTCTTTTTCCCTTAATGCTTTATTATTGTTAACCACTTATCCACACTCAATAGTTGTGTTATAATATGATATAACATTCTTTTTTACAAATATCTTCCATACAAGAAGATAACGAAACCCAGGCGTTTTTACGACACTGCCGGAAAACAAACTGTATTTTCGTTCCAACATGGCGGCCTCCATGGTGACACCGAGTGGTACAACCGAGCTCGCGCTTTATATTTATACTAACAAAGTTTGCATTGATGTCTGACTGTAATGTTGTTGTTTTTTTCTTAACGATTATTTTCTTTCCTCAGGTGCTACACTACTGAGTCGTTTGTTTGGACAAATTCCTGCAAGGTGTGTAATGTTAGTTTACATAGAGAGAGCTGGAGATGATGTTCACCAAGGACAATGACATCAATACAAAAATATATATTGTATATTTATACAGTTAATTACAGACTTATTAGGATTTTAAAAAATAACATCAAAGGTTAAGCCATAAGAAATAAAAAATATACATTTTCATGGATTGTCATTCCAATTTAATAATAATATGAATTGCTATAAAATGGAGAATCTATACAAATAAAAGAATTGTCTGTACATTTGTCAGAAAACTTCTGCAGTCATTAGATCTTTGCCTGAAGTTTAATCTGCACCATAATCAAATCAAAACATTGAGTAAAAGCGATGTTATGAACAGGTGGATTTAATAATCTACTTTAAAATAATCTACTAATGCGCTACTGTCTCAATGTAAACAAACACCTGCACCAATAGATATTAATTAGAAAAGATAAAGTGAATATTTTTACTGGGATTAGTTCATATTTTCACTTTGGCTGAAATAACAGCGCTGAAGTGGTATAAGTGAATTTTAACACGCTGGAGTGGTTTTAAGACAAAACTTCATCTTTATCCTTTGATCTACTTTTTCCATTTCTCATCTGTGATTCACTCTCCGATTACCGAACAGGGAGTGTATTTGTCTGAGCACCAAAGAAGGACAACTTAGTGTAAACAAGGCGTAAGATACTCAACCTTACAGAATGGGATTTCTTTGTATTAATAAGTTAGACAGAGAGTTCTGCTGTACAGAGAGACACACAGACATGTACGTGGGCTTCAACCTCAAATAATGATCATAATAATAATAATAATAATATCACTGATTACATTAAAGGCCAGCAGATTATTATTAGCTTTAACATTTTAACTTTTTCTACAAACTCTTTTAACATTAATGACTGGTACTTCAGCTATTATCTAATATGGTGCATATAAATGTATTGAATCTGAATGATATTTTGTTTCAGTGATAATGAGTGCATTGTTTGTTCTTGTGCTGCAGGGTTCTCGCACCGTTCTCTCAGACATCGTGTCTTCACACCAGCACAGCGTTAAACAACAAGAACTGGGAGAAGAAAAATCGCATCTTATACCCACCTCAGGAGAAGGATGAGCCGCGGAGACTCGCCGTCAGTAACCCCGCTTTCAGTACCAGCTGATGAAGTGTTGAGATTATATATTTTAGAATTATATCTTAACACTGTTTGTATTTTTTTGTTTAGGAGGTCTTTCATTGCAGACGTCAGATTAAGTACAGCAAGGATAAGATGTGGTACCTGGCCAAGTTGGTAAGAAACAATGAACTACGACAGGACATCTCGTGTGAACCTGTTCATCTGTGTGTGTGTTAATGAATGAATGGGTGCTTTTATCCAGAGACTTATAGATGAGTCGAACGGGGTTTGTACACCCAGTTGTTAAGGGAGCAGATTGTAATCGTTAAAATAGAAAAAAAATAAAAGTCTCATTTGTCTGTTATTGACACGCCTCACTTTGTTGCTCGTCAGCAGACCTTTACAGTTTGCTTCTCTGTGACAGATCAGAGGCATGACCATCGACCAGGCGCTGGCTCAGCTCGAGTTTAACGACAAGAAAGGAGCCAAAATAATAAAAGAGGTAACTGTACAATCTGTGTCTTCACACCTGGATGTCCTGTTTGAACATCTGGACCGGGATTAAAATATGATTTTGAACCGCAGGTCCTTTTGGAAGCTCAGGAAATGGCAGTGAAGAACCACAACGTTGAATATAAATCCAATTTGTATGTGGGTGAGTGTTTATAAGGTTACGAATCATCTTGATTTCAACCACAAATGGAGGACACAGATTCGTGTTTTAGGTCTATGAGAATTAAGATTGTGGTATAAAGAGTGCGCCTCCTGTAGGATTATAAAGAAACAGCGACGGTTTACCTCTTACAATCTTCTCACAAGTGCACTTGGCGCTTCTAACGTGTGCGATTTTAAAATAAAAGACTATTAATAGGAAATAAATATGAAAAACTGAGTATTTTGGGTTTTGATAATGATGATCATTTTGATTGCATGCAATGAGCTCTTTCTGTATGTGTGTGTGTGTGTGTGTGTGTGTGACAGTTAGAGCTCTGCATATAGTTTCTGTTATGAGTGTGTGGAGCAAAAAAAAAAGTTTTTGAATCAGTTTTTCCTAAAAAAAATAAATAATTGAGTTTAAATGTTCACGCTAAGTTGATGTTGATCATAAAGTTGACACCTGAAGTGCTGAAAAATGCTCGTTATCCTTCCTTCTTCTTCTTCTTCTCCATAGCCGAGTCTTTCTCGGGTAAAGGCCAGTACCTGAAACGCATCCGCTACCACGGCCGCGGCATGTTCGGCATCATGGACAAGGTATACTGCCATTACTTTGTGAAGCTGGTGGAGGGCGCGCCTCCCGCGGTGGAGCAGAGGACGCCGTTTGACGAGGCCAAGGAGTACGTGGAAGAGCTGAAGAACCGCACCATCATCCACTCGCTCTGAATCCATGCAAGAACTCGTCTGTTTGTGTAAATAGTATCCGAATAAAATGATTAAAAATGTCTGAAATTTAGTGAACATTTTGTGCAGATGTGTGTGTGTGCGTGTGTGTGTGTGAGGGAGAGAGAGAGAGACATGCCATAGAACTTTCCTCGCCGCTCTGCATGACATTTTCCGCTCATGACATTTTCCTCCATCACAGTCTTCATTAGCCGGATGATGAGAACAGCCTCTGCCTTTTACCTCAACCATTTGATGGCACCTTCTTCCCCCGTTTTATTGCCATGTGCCCTTTAGCTTGAACCCGACTAGACTTGTTCAACTCTCGAACGTGTACCAGAGCAGAGCGGATGATTTCTCAAACTCGGTTGTGCCTTCCATTAAAAAAAAAAAAAAAAATCTGATGCATGATGACGATAATGATGATGAGGATGATGATGGAGCACATCAAGGCTGCCTTTTAGCAAAGGGCATATTTATTAAGCTGACCTAATTGGGGTAATAACCGTAGTATTTTATGAGATAACAGAAGCCGTAAAGGCATTTTGACAGCGATGTTAATTCTCACTAACTCATCGTCTATTCCACTTTATCACTGTATTCAGGGTCGCGGGGGGCCTGGAGCCTATCCCAGGAGACTTGAGGCACGAGGTGGGGTACACTCTGCATGAGGTCTCAATCCATCACAGGGCACACACACATAAACACACACACTACAGACAATTAACCTAATTTGCATGTCTTTAGACTGTGGGAGGAAACCGGAGAACCCGGAAGAAACCCACAAAGCCACAAGGAGAACATGCTGGAGTCTATCCTAGGAAACTTTGCGCGGTACACAGTCACTCACACACTACGGGCAATTTGGGAACGATAGTTAGCTTACTCTGCATGTCTTTGGACTGTTGAAGGAAACCAGAGAACCTGAAGGAAACCCACCAAGCACAGGGAGAACATGCAACCTCCATGCACACCGACCCGAGGCGGTAATCGAACCCGGACCATAGAGGTGCAAGGCCACCATATCTCCTTTTACGATCAATTTGTGCCTAAATATGTATAATCCGGTTTAGTTCTACTGTATCATTAATTCATGACCCATGATGCTCTAGAGAAGGTCTGCTTCAGCCTTGTAAATTATTTACACATCAGTTTTCACAATTATGAACTTCTTTTCCAATAATAAACGTTTTTTGGTTGTTGCGCGCTGATCTGAATCTTTCGTCGTTTAGCCGGCTGATGGAAGTTTTCATGGCTAGGCCAGAATACCGAGTCCACCGCACCCCAACCAAACGTTTTCTCCATAAAAGCCTGCAATCGGGTCGATTTCAGTTTCCAGCGAACCGAATCACGTCGCTGAATCCTGCCAGGCTTAAACGAGCCCTCGGAGCCACTTCACAAAGTTTCATTATTCCCCTCATTAAATTAGGATGAGTCTGGCGGTGAAACCCGGCCTGCTTTGTCTAACCGTGCATGACGAGAGGATCTGATTCTTTAAAGATTAGGTAGAAAAGCCACAAACTGTGTGGTTAGGGAAGTTTTAAAGGTGGAAAAAAAAAACATCCCTGGGCACAAAAAAAACAACAACAACAAGGATCACATCACACACCTCCTTCACCATAAATACAGGTTAAAAAAAAAAAGCCCAAAAACATTAAATCCCACTCGGCTCTGTTTTATGAGACAGTGTAAAAGTGATAGTGTGTGAAAAAGAGCGGCTGCCTTCACACCGTGGAGAGTTTCTAATTTCCTGACAGTTCCACGCTCGTTGGTATCGTAACGCTAGCCGTCTCCCGAGGTGAGCGGCTCTTCATCTCGCCGTCTGTAGTGTTCTTTAATAAAATGCCGTCTCCTGGCCCCAATTCAGAGAGACGAGTGCCCCCAATTTCAGCTCGGAGCCCTGTGATCTCCCCGCGCTTCTGAGGATCGCAAGAATGAGATATGACAACCTGAGTAACTGTTCTCACTCTGTCTGTACGACTCCAAAACTCGGCTCAGTCGAACCGCACTTGACTCGACTCGACTAGACGCGAGCGGCTGCAGGAGCGTCACGATGCATTTCCTCAATGTCATTTAAAATATCGATGAAATATCATTTTAAAAGCCGTACATTTATATTACGTGTAAGAATGTATGCTAAAATGAAGAGGAAAAAGGAAATAAAGTCACTATAACAAATACAGCGTGTTGTAGAAACACCGAAATAATTGAACACAGACGAGTCTGATCCTGTAGCCTCACCGTTCCTCTTGGGTTCCTCTCATTCCATCCTCATCAACCATCATTCCTCTGCTTTTTTCCAGAGCGTACCTCCATCTCTCTAGATTTTCCTTCACCTGTCCCCTGCTCTCGCTACAAAGCCTTTTATACAACAGTGCTGATAATAGACAGTAACAGCACTGTGATGTTTAACTCTATTTATGACTGTACAGTGGTTAATGGCACTAACTGTGAGTCGCAGCGTGGGTGAGAGTAGGTCTGTACAGGAGAGAGCAGCCGCTTGCCAATACCCACATTCACAACCAGTCGCAGAAGCGCTTTCAGCAAGAACACACATCTGATAACGTTAACAACATAGTAATCGCTTCTAAATCTGGAGGTCGTGCTGTTATCAAGACGGCAGCGATATCTTCAGTACTCAGGCTGCGTCCTCGTTTCTACGACCGCATCACAGCCGCGCCGATATTCATCACAACAGCACGACCTCGAGTGTATTATTTCTTAATTATAACCGTATACTTATACTTATACTCATGCTTGAGGCTGCGTCTCTGTTTGTCTAACATTCATTTCCTCATTTTATGTTGCTGTCCTGCATCACTTTCAAGTTGAAGGTCAAAGAAGGTGAAGGTAAAGGTTTGAGCGTGAACAGCGACGGATATTTAGGTATTTTAGTTATTTAAAGAAACTGTCAATTAAAATACAAGCTAGAAACTGGTGTGTGTTTATCTCCGTTCAGTGTGTGTTTGTGTGCGGAATACCACCATTCAATAATCTAAGAATGATTTTAATTATAAATGTGTGACACTTTGCACTTTTAATGCCTTCATAACACTTATATTTAACGGTGTTGAATGTTCTTCAAAACACGTTTCTGTTATGACTCTCTGTGATGCACCGCAATAAAATGACTTTTAGCAAATGAAAAAAATCTTGATTCGAGCCAAATTTATGTCCAAGTTCTTAATATAATTGTACAAGATTAATAAACCTATTTTTAGACCACCTGCACTCATTGTAAGCATTAATTTCTAGCAGGAGCAAAATCACATGCCAAAATGAATAGTAAAGAAAAACATTGCCCCATAACGTCACTAAGTCTAGACCTGATCAACCCCAGTTGCAACTTCACCAAGCGTTCAATGATTTTTTTTCCCCCCGACCACATTTCCTCCACAAAGTTATCAGCATGGTTTTATCCATCCAGGTTTTTCAATTATGTGTTGCATGGTTCTTGGTTCTTAACCCAGGTCCAGCCATTTCAAACCTCCTTGAAGTTGTTTTCTTTGCAATAATTTGACCCTGCATCTTCCCCTTCATATCTCAAGCTTCATCATATCAACTACTTTAGTTTTTTGATCGTATGTTGTGAAAGGAAATAATAAATCAAATAAGAAGTTTAATTCCAGAAACATGGCTGTAGTAGAAGCAGAAAAAGCACTTCACGCTGTACTGTTTACGACAGTGTCGGGGTTCGATTATGTTCGGCATCAGTGGTACAAGTCCTCGTGAACCATCTGCTCCTACAGTATAGAGACGTACAGTATTAGAACGAGCGCATTAATATAAACTTGCATGTTATAGAAAGCTAATCCACACCTTCTGGTTTGAGGATAAATCCAGACTGCGGTATAATAACACATTACATTCATACCCCTGACTAAATCCAGCCCAGACTCCTCCGGGCCCGAATCAGAAGCCCGGTTGCCCTTGAGAGCAAAACACAAACGCCACTTTCATTCTTTATTTATCGCCGACTTTTACTCGGCCATGCTTCGGAGAAATAATTCCAACCTCTCCACATCACCTCCAAATAAACTGATTTGAGGAGAAGTGACAGACAAAGGAAGACCAGAGGCAAGTGCATGAAGAACGAATTTGTGATCCAATTACTGTCAGGGTTTCCACTTTCCTTTCAAATCTGACGGAATGAAAGGATGATATGGAGGAAGGGGTGCAATCCGGGCCTGATATGTTTGCATTTAAATACAGCTGACGAAGTGACGCCCATGGACATATGTCTCAGTTAGACCTAGCTCGTTAAGTTACTAGTTAATTAACTGATTGACGGTTAATTAACTGCGATTAATGACAAATATCTTAAATGAGAGTCAAATATATATAGAGTTTATCAAACATACGACTAATCCAATGTTTAGTCAAACACTCATTTTTATGCATTTATTTTTTTGTTCTATTGCCAGATAAAATAAACAATTGTTTCTTAAAAGAATCAAAAGTACAATACAATAATATAACTGTATAAACACAATCCGTCTAAATACAGAGACTTAATAACCTTATGCTTTATTTATTATAATCTTGTATTAAGAAATCACAGATTAACGTGATCTGTTCTGTTTGGAGCCGAATGCAATCCTATATTAATATATAAAACAAAATGAGATTGGATAGCTTTCATGTAGGAGCGTTCAAGTCAAACCGGGACTTGTGATGAAACTGGAGGTTGAAATTTACATGTGCTGTAAGACTTCAAGCACAGTACGATGATGAGACTCTTAGCCACAATAGAATTAAACGGTCTAAAGGTTTTAAACAAGGCCATACATACATGAATGACGATCCCGGCCGATGTGGTACGATCATTGAAAATCGATGGATAATTTGTCATTGTCTTGTGGAAGAGACGCTTCTGTCTGTGTAAACTGTACAGACAATCATTCATCAACACCACTTGCACATTACAGAAACTCTGACGGGAGGTATTTCCACATCCCCGTACAGCCCTGATCTTGCTTTAAGACATTCCCATTAAAGGAGTTCCTGGGAGGCCAGTGTTTAGACATGAATCAGACGGACAGTTCAATCGTAGCTGTGACAAACTGAGAAAACTTTCTACCTTGATGGTGTCCAAGCACTAGTGAGACACTGGGATAAGTGCATTAGTGTAGAGGGGATTATATAGAGAAATAAAGGGAGTCTTTACTTTGAGAGCTGTGTTGTTATTCTGCACAATCAAAAGTCCTGCTTTGACTTAAACACCCCTTGTACATAGAATCGTTCATTTCTTCTTTATTGCAGCATGGTAACCTTTTTTTTTGTTTGTTGGAAAAACCAGGAGAAGGCATTACAACAATCAGTAAAATTCAGCTTGTTTTCAGACACGCTGCTCGTTTCATACCCGTAGGTGTCACTGTTGGTGTTTTGCAAAGCCGGCCGACTGAATTATGGAGCGAGAAGAAACCCTGATTTATTGTGGCACACATTTGAGATGCTTGAAGGCAGGACTGTTTTACAGTTTGTTAAATGTGAGCTAGGACGCATTGGTCTTTCTGACTTTGGGATGATTTGTGCCTGTAGTTAAGTCTCTCCTGTTTCTTATTTGACTTCTTTTTAATCTTCCAGCGTTGTCCTGCTCAAACTGCTTTGTCTCAATTGACTGCGGAAACAACAAAAATGCACTTCAATACAAAATCCTTACTCAGAATCTCAGGAAGATCTTCTCAACCCCCTGAGTTCGGCATGTGACATCAAATCAACATGGCCGCAAACAGACTGCGCCAAGGAGGCATCGGAAAATAGTGTACTTGCACCTCCAGGGGCCAGGGTCGATTCCCGCCTCTGTTTCCTTGGAGTTTGCACGTTCTCCATGTACTAGGTGGGTTTCTTCCCAAAGTCCAAATTTCGCGTTCACAAATTGCCTGTATCGTGTGTATGTGTTTTTGTACTGTAATGGATTAACACCCTGTTCCGGCTGTACCACGCCTTATGCCCTACAGTAAGTCTCCTGAGATAGGCTCCTGGCCCTCTGCGACCCTGAATACAGGATTAAGCGGTAGAGGCGATAATGAGAATCAGGCTGTCGGTATCAAATGTTTATCCGGTGACCCAGAACTGTTACTCGCACACCAAAACATTGATCAAAATCAAAACACAAGTGACACTTTAACAATGTGGCCTTTTTAACATAGCTCATTTACAGTAAAGGGGATAAATAGTTACACAATCACAAACTTTGACAATTTAGAAAACTGTACCGTTTTCGAGACATGGTGGCTTAGTGGTCTGGGTTTGATTTCCACCCAGGGTCTGTGTGTTTCGAGCATGTTCTCCCTGTGCTTGGTGGGTTCCTCCAGCTACTCCGGGTTCCTTCAGTGAATGTGAGTGTGTGTATGTGTGTGTGGGCCCTGCAGTGGATGGGCACTCCATCCAAGGTGTACCCCACCCCGCAACCCTGTATACAGGATAAAGTGTTATAGACAATGATTGAGTGACCGAATGAGTGATATCATTCTCCAATAAGACGGGGACTGGTGGCACAGTAGTAGGCTCGTCTGCTGTGCCCAGGTTCCGGTTGGGTTCAATTGCCAGTCAACGCCCCGAAATCAGTCATTGGGGTTGCAGGGCATTCTTAGTGCCAGTCCCAAGCCCTCATCTTAAAAGAAATTGGGAGAGCTGCACCAGGAAGGGCTCGTCCAGCATGAAAACCTGTGAAGAATCAAATGTATGGATCTGACGGTCCGCTGTGGCGACCCCATCATAGGAGGAACTTAAGCAGGTTATGTTCGCATTACCAGCCTGAAGTGTCTCAAATCCTAATTTTGACTGTAATATGATAACAGATCTGAGTTCTGTCTGAACACACTGAACACAATCTAGTGAACGGATCTACAGTATCTCACCTTCGTACCTGGTCCTAGATCGGTCACTTATTCGAAACATGGTCATGTCATTCAGCAGATCTGGATGTAACACGTCACACAATCCTCACTCATATTACATGAATTCCTTGTTTTATTTCCTAATAGTTTTTCCTTCACGTGGCGATAAGTGTTCCAATACTATATGACTTTTTAAACTCTTTGCCATATCTCATCCGGTCCATCAGAACAGGGGTCTGATGCAAGCTTTCGAGTGGTGTTTGAAATGCCTACCTGATTACTATTCTCTACACCCAACAATCAGGAGCGCCATGTAGCATAATAACGTAGAGGACAAAATTCGCCACTTAGGTAAACTATTTTTTTGTCATCATTTATAACCATTATGTGAACAGGAGTTTGTAATGGATAATTCATAGCTCATATATCAGAAATGTGCGCGCATCACGGTGACCTTGTTTCTTACGTAAAAGCTGAGATCTTTCGTGCGTGAGTGTGTGTGTGTGTGTGTGTGTTTTCTCATTTTGAAAACCTGGCAATTAATGTTGACAATAGACATACTTCCTTTATGGAACCAAATTGACAAAGGAACATCTAAAACCGATCAAAACAAGCTGCTAGGCTGTCCGCTAGGTGACTGAGTGTTGTCAACTCTCAACTGGGTATTGATCTGAGAATTCACTAGATAGTACCTTCGAGCATAAATCAAGCGTGACAGCTTCTTGACTTCATTTACTTCCATCCATCCATCCGTCTACCCATTGCTTATCCGGATCCAGGCTGCAGGGGCAGCAGTCTGAGCAGAGATGGCCAGACTTAGCCTCTCTCCAGCCATCCCCTCTAGCTCAAACCCAGAGGTTCTCAGGCCAGACCAGATACAATCTCTCCATCTAGTCCTGGGTCTGCCACCTGCCAAGGTGGGCATCCAGGAGGCATCCTTATCAGATGCCTGAACTACCTCAGGTAAGGGCGCTGACTAAGAGCTACTCTTGACCCTTATGAAAGACAGATCAAGGATAGGATTTGCTCAGAACCAGGGCCCCGTCCTAGAGCCAGGCATGGGAGGAGAAGCTTGTTGATGAGTGCCTGATGATCCGGTCCTGACCGATTAGTCCTGGCCAGTCTCAGCTTGAAAGAGCTACATGGGACCATCTTCCTGTGGTCCCACCACCCGCAGAGGGGAGTAGTGAGGGTCCGGTGAAATAAAAATGTAAGTCGCTCTGGATAAGAGCGTCTGCCAAATGTAAATGTCTGCCAAATGCCCAAATGTCCGGTGCATTCTGGATTGGGTGGCGATTACAGCCTTGGCAGACCAATCCTCAGCTAGTTTTACACTTTAACTTCAAAATCTATAATCTTGACGCGACTCTGGGTTATTCCCAGCCTGAAATAACATTAAAGCACCAATTCCTTACATCTTATCTGTATATGTGCCTTAGAAGTCCATTGAGTGCTTTCTGATTTCTCTTGTACACCGAGCAGAGGCGTTCAGCTCATAAGAGAGGCCTGAGCATTTTCATTAGTCTTTAAATCAGTGCAGTGCCTACAAATGTGAACACCGCTTATAATTCAGGACGCTCGTAAAGCCTCCACTTCTGCTTTATGTGCTGCGAACGCCATTCTTACTGTATATCCACCATTCCCATTAACTAGCTAAATAAGTCTAGCTAAATAAAATATTCATATTTCCGACATGAAGTGCTTCAGGAAGGTTTAATGTGTTTGTGATTTCTGCATTATTACTTTTGTACATCAATTTGCAATAAAAGTATCAGAATAATACATTTGAACAAATAACTGCTTTTTAAAATATGATCTCATTACAATACTTGAGGATATGGTTTTACTTTATATGTTTTTTTTGTGTGTGTAATTTGCATTGATGCTCTTCACATTAGAAGACTGTACGCTGTCAATCAAGCTCTCTAATTAATAATTAGGCAACTAGACATCTCTAATTCAAGCACTAAATGTTTAGCAGCAACAGACGGTCTGAGACACCGGAGGAAGATGAGCATTCCTGACCCAATTTGTGAGCTATCTTGAGTTTTAAACACATTTTCATGATCATTATGTACAAATCCCAAACTTGTGAAGGTCTCGTCATTTCACAGCTCAACATCCAAACTGCGGGACCTGGTACAGAGATGTGGTTATCTGGCTGAGTGATCTAGGCATCTAGATAATAATAATAATAATAATAATAATAATAATATTACTGATTACATTAAAGATCAACAGATTATTATTAGCTTTAACCTTTGAACTATTTCTACAAACTCTTTACCATCAATTGCATATACTAACTATTTAATATAAATAGATAACTTTTTAGATATCATGTAAGAAACCTTTTTGCTAACCATCTCAGTTTTTGATCACCTCTTTCTTCACATCACTATATTATATATGCTTTCTACCTAAATTTTTTTTCTAGCTCGCAACATTTCTCTATATCGTCTCAGCATGGAGAGCCCACTGTGAGCCATAAGGATGCTTTTGTTTTAATTAGGCTATCCACTGCACCATATGGACGACGCAAATGGCAAAATCCCCAGTGTTGAATCAACACCCTCAATGTTGAATTAATTTTTTGCGAATGTTCATTAACGTCCAGCTGGATTTATAAAACTCAGCACCTCTCGCTTTCTCTTATATTTAGGATTCTGTTCCCAAATGATCGAGTTTGTTCCTCGATAGGTTGCAGAGAATCCCCCCCCCCTGTAATTTATTAAGGTAATTAATTTCGTGCTGACATTTTTCATCGGCCCTCCATGCTACAGGTGTTGGCATTCATTAATTAAAATCCTAATTGATTTTGAAATGTTGCTTCGGACAAAGGCGGGAGTGCGGACACTTTATGTGATAGTCAAGTTTGAGAAGATAATTGGGTGGCATTTAGGCTAAGAAAGTCTCTTAAATAAGGTGATGTTTTGGTAAGCTGTATGACATTAAAGGAAATAAAATGATTTCTGGCTAAAAGATTTAATAATTAAAGTTGTTTTCATTTTGTCTTTCAGGCGGGGTTTGATTATGTATTAAAAATTATAATTAAATTTGAATTCATGTGGATTTGGCTTCACCTGGGAATTATTTTCCAGTTTGTACTTTTTTTTTTTAATTTGCTTTGCTGGAAGTGCTTTAATGGACCATTTATTATATTACTCATATTTACAAATATTTCTTCTGTACTTATGAAGCTATTTAAATCTAATTTCTGTACATTTTCAACTCCCACCTCATACCTGGTTTTCCCAGGATAGGCTTAGGCTTGGATATATATATATATATATATATATATATATATATATATATATATACAGTGGTGTGAAAAACTATTTGCCCCCTTCCTGATTTCCTATTCTTTTGCATGTTTGTCACACTTAAATGTTTCTGCTCATCAAAAACCGTTAACTGTTAGTCAAAGATAACATAATTGAACACAAAATGCAGTTTTTAAATGAAGATTATGTTATTAAGTGAGAAAAAAAACTCCAAATCTACATGGCCCTGTGTGAAAAAGTAATTGCCCCCCCTTGTTAAAAAATAACTTAACTGTGGTTTATCACAGTTAAAAGTTCAATTTCTGTAGCCACCCCCAGGCCTGATTACTGCCACACCTGTTTCAATCAAGAAATCACTTAAATAGGAGCTACCTGACACAGAGAAGTAGACCAAAAGCACTTCAAAAGCTAGACATTATGCCAAGATCCAAAGAAATTCAGAAAAAAATGAGAACAAAAGTAATTGAGATCTATCAGGCTGGTAAAGGTTATAAAGCCATTTCCAAAGCCTTGGGACTCCAGCGAACCACAGTGAGAGCCATTATCCACAAATGGCAAAAACATGGAACAGTGGTGAACCTTCCCAGGAGTGGCCGGCCGACCAAAATTACCCCAAGAGCGCAGAGACAACTCATCCGAGAGGCCACAAAAGACCCCAGGACAACATCTAAAGAACTGCAGGCCTCACTTGCCTTAATTAAGGTCAGTGTTCACGACTCCACCAAAAGAAAGAGACTGGGCAAAAACGGCCTGCATGGCAGATTTCCAAGGCGCAAACCACTTAAGCAAAAAGAACATCAAGGCTCGTCTCAATTTTGCTAAAAAACATCTCAATGATTGCCAAGACTTTTGGGAAAATACCTTGTGGACCGACGAGACAAAAGTTTAACTTTTTGGAAGGTGCGTGTCCCGTTACATCTGGCGTAAAAGTAACACAGCATTTCAGAAAAAGAACACCATACCAACAGTAAAATATGGGGGTGGTAGTGTGATGGTCTGGGGTTGTTTTGCTGCTTCAGGACCTGGATGGCTTGCTGTGATAGATGGAACCATGAATTCTACTGTCTACCAAAAAATCCTGAAGGAGAATGTCCGGCCATCTGTTCGTCAACTTAAGCTGAAGCGATCTTGGGTGCTGCAGCAGGACAATGACCCAAAACACACCAGCAAATCCACCTCTGAATGGCTGAAGAAAAACAAAATGAAGACTTTGGAGTGGCCTAGTCAAAGTCCTGACCTGAATCCTATTGAGATGTTGTGGCATGACCTTAAAAAGGCGGTTCATGCTAGAAAACTCTCAAATAAAGCTGAATTACAACAATTCTGCAAAGATGAGTGGGCCAAAATTCCTTCAGAGCGCTGTAAAAGACTCGTTGCAAGTTATCGCAAACACTTGATTGCAGTTATTGCTGCTAAGGTTGGACCAATCAGTTATTAGGTTCAGGGGGCAATTACTTTTTCACACAGGGCCATGTAAGTTTGGATTTTTTTTCTCCCTAAATAATAAAAACCATCATTTAAAAACTGCATTTTGTGTTTACTTGTGTTATCTTTGACTAATAGTTAAATGTGTTTGATGATCAGAAACATTTAAGTGTGACAAACATGCAAAAGAATAAGAAATCAGGAAGGGGGCAAATAGTTTTTCACACCACTGTATACATTTTTCCCTGCTTGTGATTTACCATTTAAATAAAAGAACACAATTAAGATCTGATTAAAATTTTAATTGTGTTCGTTTATTTAAATGTTAAATTACAAGCCAGGAATGTCTAATACTTTATTATTAGTTTTCATTATAGCAGTGTACGGTACCTTGTGTTGTTGATCGTTTAAATGTCATGTCTCGAACAAAAAGTTTTTTCCTGCCGATCTTCTCCAGACCAGTGCGTGGTGGTTTTGCTCCAAGCTCCCATAAACCCCAAAGATAAAAAATCAATACTCTGGTGAAATGCGAGTATTTGCAGAATATGTAAGCGATTCCTATTCTTGTTAAACTTATGAACAAAAGCACTTTTTGTAAGTCGCTCTGGATAAGAGCGTCTGCCAAATGCCTAAATGTAAATGTAAACTTATTTATTGTAGCTTATTCTGTGATATATTTAAAGCAATTTATTAATTTTAGATGATTTAGAGTAAGTTTATCTAAACAAATAAAAAAGTGTGAATTATTCAATTTACTTCCAAACATAAGACTGATTGAACTGCATAATCAATTAAACAACCACAGCCCCATTACTCAAGTACTGTACATTTCCAAGATTAAAAACGTACTCTTTCCTCGCTAGATTTTGACAAGTACTCACACGGCATTAGTTTTTCTCCCTAATTTAGTTGTGTCCAATTCCTCCCCATCACTAGGGGGCTCCCACATTATGGCTGCTACTACCACTCAGTCGGGAGTGCTCTAGACTATCACGTGTTTGCTCCGAACCACGTGACGCCAGCCGACCGCATCTTTTCGAACTGCTCGCTCACGCACCGTTTATGGCGAAGTAACACACTCGGAGGACATCGCTATCCGCTCCTTCCGCGTGCACGAGCTCACAGACGCCCCAGATTGGCTGAAGAGCCGTGATTAATGTGGAAGCACTAAGTACCTCTCATCCCTCCCCTCTGAGAGATCTCGGCCAATCAGCCAATCAGCGCTCTCTAGGCCTCCGGCTGTGAGAGGTAACAGCATCACCCGGGAATCGAACCAGCGATCTCCGGATGATAGGGCGAGCACTTTATCACTCCGCCATGATTGACATGAGATGAAATGTCTTCTTAAAAAAATTCAGCATCACATTTTAGATAAAAAATATTTTGCATGGATTTGCATGAACATGAAGTTCGACAAATTAGCTAGCTTTGTAATTTAACATGTTTTCTTAGCTAGCTAAATAACGTATCTGCATTGGCCAGTTGTGATACTCAAGTACCGTAGCATCTGTTTTCAACTGGATGATTAAACTTTACCCAACCAGAAAACCAAATTCTAGCTTTGTCTGAATTTTCAACTTTTTTTTAAATCACTGATCACTTAGCAAACAGTTGCTAGTCTATAGCTAGCTATACAGAATCAGGTGTAATGAACTGATGATCAGCTTTTTACTTCCAAAA
Organism: Clarias gariepinus; assembly: GCF_024256425.1. NCBI lineage: Eukaryota > Metazoa > Chordata > Actinopteri > Siluriformes > Clariidae > Clarias > Clarias gariepinus. The sequence goes on along the minus strand of NC_071118.1, from coordinate 1,618,163 downwards.
ACCAAAAAGCAAAAATATATACGTTAGTTTAAATATATTACTGTTTTTTATGACTAGTTTTTGGATTCATAGTTCCACTTCTAACTTTCGAGTAACAATTTCGCCAGGATGTTTTTATGTAAGTTTCATCCTTGAACTGTTTTTGTGAAACTTTTCCCAGGAGGCGTGAAGTAATGGGATGCAATTCTCCAGACAGATCGTCATTCTGGTCAATTTTCCCGAATGGCTCCATATGGTCCCTGTAACAGTTAATATATCGATGTAGGATGAGCGACCATCGCTGCTTTCATCGTCCCCTAAAGCTAATTTAAAAGCTCAGAAATCGCTGACTTGCTGAATATTTATTGGACGTAACTCCTCCACATGTTCTGTCTAAAAAAACATTCCAGAGGTAGCCGAAATCCAAAGCAGATTAATGGGAGTCAAACTCCAGGCTTTGGACACACACTGATTGAGAATCAGGCTCGCAGTGGATCAGTGAGATATCACCTTAGGCCTCTTAATCATTACACCCCCGTCCAGAGATCCCGCATCTCGTGTCTGTAATAATTTATCAGCGACCTCCCATACTTGACCCCGCCTGCATGTGTTAATGGTCATTTGTCATGCCCCGCCCAGCTTGTCAGCTCGCACTCTGGGAAGGTGAGCGGGTTGCTCGTGTACATATGCTAAAGGGCCCAGGGATAGGAGAGTAGAAACATTTGTCAAGTGTCTTTGCCCTCTGTCACTGGACATTCGGAGAAATTAATCGCTTTTTGTGAGCGTGAGTAGAAGACAGGATGTGCACTTATAGCTTTGTTCCGTTTTCGCCTGCAAACGGTTCTTAGACATCATTTCCTGAGTCAGCTTTGTTCTCAGAATAGCTTGGCCAAAGTGGAAGGTTAATTTCGAACTCAACCCCGAACGCATTATGCTCATAATTGCCGAGTTCACACTCAGGTGCTGATTGTGTACTAAAGGATTAAAAAACCCTAACGACCCTACAACAATACAACCACATCCATGCAGAAACGCTGATTCGTCCGGTCTGTCCTTGGGTTGTATTTTGATTTGACGTTGTGTTACTCTTAGTTTCTCATCCAAATGCAGTCTCAGGTGAGAAGGGAGAAGAAGTAAAAACCTTACAAGTCCTGCCTGATTCAGCAGGCATGCGAAATTCAGATTACATAAAGTCAAGGCAGGGTTTTTTCCCTAGCATTTTGTTATTTTATAACCTGTCAAGGAAAGAATGCTTGCACAGCCGGATCAGACATACACTCAGAGCAAAAATTGGCATTATTTTTAATTAGAGCAGCCGATTCATGTGTGTGTGTGTGTGTGTGTGTGCTCCTCCGATTTTGCCTTGAGGCATCTCAGGCAATTTATCTGCTTAGTTACACATATGCAGCTCGTACTGTATAACACGTGAGAACTTAAGAATTCGGCGCAACAGCAATATGCACATAGCAAATAACAAATAACGTTTTTTCGCCCGCAGACGTCATATTAATTAATCTGTCACTCGTACAAATTTCAGCTTCACCGTATCGATCCTGTGTTAATTTTCTCCACTGCCGGGTGCCATTTTGCCAGTCTTATTACCGGAGTCACTGGCTAATAGTTGCACCAGTTCCAGGAGTGGTTAATTCATTTTCTTTAAGTAGTTGAAAGCAGAGCCTGGGTGGTTAATATTCCGGCTGTGCGTGGCCCTCCTGATGACTGCCTGCAGTTTTCTTCCATGCTCTTTCTCACCAGACCTTCAGCACAAGGTTGCGGTAGACAAGCAGCGAGTCACGGCACTCTGCGAACTCTCTAATGCAGCGCGGTGCACTCAGCTTCTGGGAATTACTGCGCACAGATGAGGACTCTCACCTCAATCCTCTCCTCGTTACCTTTCAGAATGAAAATGCAGCAGATGCAGTCTCTTCAGAATTCGTTAACCAGACACGAGCGCGCAATGTGCTCGAAAGCCAGACGCCTGGAATCGAGGAACGTCCACATTGACTCGCAACGTTAGAAAATATCCTCCTGACTTGTTTTCATGGCGTATTCTCGCTATTGCTCTTGTGATGTAATATTTAGACAGATGAACTTCTCTTATCTTCGTTAGCAAAATGTAGGCGTATGGCAGGGCTGGACGAATCATAAATGTATTAGTTACCAAATGAGCTCTCCAGTGTGCTGCGCAGTCACATGTATTGCTGGATAATGTTATGAATTATTGTAATGTACAGTTATAATGATAAGATTCATGTTCTTGCCTGATTTAAGTGAAATCATCTGCTATTCTAGCTTAGGTTTCATGTGTTGAGATGCTTTTCTGCTCACCGTGGTTGTACAGAGTGGTTATTTGAGGTACTTTAGCTTTCCTGTCAGCTCACCACTGTTCAGATGTGTGTAGTGCAGCAGGTGGTGCGACCCAGAAACAGTACCTTGCGCTATACAGTAGTTACAGTGTAGAAGTGTCACACCATCATAAGGCATATCAAGTAAAATGACCATTTTTATTATGTGAAAGATACTTTTTTATGCTTGTCAGACCTTATGAACCTGATGTCCTTCAGCAGCTATGAATAAAATGCTGATTACCAAAACCTGCTCGTCCAAGGTGCCTGGTCTAGTGAAACGTCCACCCCGATTATGTGACCCATTATATCTTGTTTGTCATGGAAAAATAGTGTGTACCTTGGAAACCAAATGTCCTTTTATAATAAAATCCCGGAGGCAGCTTGCAGAGCATAAAGCATCGCAGTGCAGTCTGTTCATCCAGGTGGGTTACTTACTTTAAAGACAACACTTAAACACTTACAGCAGTATTTACATATGCTGTTCATCACTTATTTTCCAGTCTCTCGTTTGCATTCACTATAAATGCACTACCTGTAAAAACTTTTCTTTCTTCGTAATTAAAATGTAATTTGAAATTTGAATTTTAATATCAATACATTTTGGGTGGAAAAAATTTCACTCACAGATGCCAATCATCACTGAGTAGGAGTGACGGACATACGTCTTTTTTTCCGTGCTTATTTTTGTTGTGTTGTTGTTGTTTAGCCGTTTAAATAAAGTTAAGAATAAAGACTAAATACGAAATTAATTATTAATGTATACTGTACGTTATTATTAATTATACTGAAAATGATGTCCGCTATGCATGGAAAATATTCAATAAGCCTTACACACCAGTCCGACAATCAGAAATGTGCTTATTTATGGAAAAAATGTGGAACTATGAATCCATTCATAGGATAAAATATCATAATGATGATGCCGCCGTTATGCTAATGAGGCATAGTCATTGTTTGTGGTGCAAGTTATTAACTAGTCGATACCAAAGTAAATATGATTTACTGAATTACTGAAGTTTTGCAGTATTTTGTAAAATTTTGTAGTATGTTGTTGAGTTCAGCAGTAGGATTGTACGGTAATTGCTCATTCGATTCTAAAATAATTAAACAGCAGTAAAAAACATTAAAATATTCATTTATTAAAGAATAATAATAATAATAAAAAAAAAGTGTAGTAGTAGATTTACAGGTTTATATTATCCTCCTAAAGTCCTCTAGCAACTGTTTCGGGATGGTACAGGTTTGCAGTATTTTCTTTTTTTTAAGTTTCATTGGTATTTTTATAACTTGTCAATGTATTTTATGTTGTAAAGATAAAATTCTCTGTACTTAATGCTTTGTGCAATTATTAGTAGTATGTCATAAAGCTATACAGTTTAGCATTACGTTATAAATGGTGGTAGTTGTAAATATTTATAGTATTTTGTAAAGTTTAGTAGATTTCAATATTTGTACTATTTTATAAAGTTTAGTAGTTGCAAATATTTATTGTATCTTTTAAAGTTTAGTAGGACTAAATATTAATAGCATTTTGTAAAATTTAGTAGTCGTAGTAAATATTTATATTATGTTGTAAAGTTCATTGGTTGTAAATATTTTATACTATATTATACAGTTTAGTATTAGTAAATATTTATAGTATCGTATAAAGTGCAGTAGTTGTAAATATTTATATCATCTATCTTTTAATGCTAATAAGGCTAGATAAAATATTGAATAGATTTTCACATATAATTTTAATACTATGTAATATTACTAATACTAATAATATTAATAATACTGTTATTTTTATTCTGGATTTGATACTACTGTATGTGTGTCATGCCTTCTAAATGTCTTATCCTATTCCACCATATACTTTTATACGACTCAACCATATATCCCTTTAAAATATGAGCTATAAGAAAAGTTTTTAGTATTGTATGTTAAAACTCTCGCTTTCAATGCTAAACCCTGTAGTGGTTAGCCCTGGCCCCGCATCCTTTGGGAAAAAAAAAGTTCCTTTGATTCCTTTGATCTCCTGACTGTGGTCAGAAAAAAGATCAGCTAAAGGTAAGAGAGGCCACAAGTCCTGGCCTCAGAACTCTAGAAAAGCTCGAGTACAGTGCGAGTCTCTGCTGTGAGACAAGAAGCTGTCACAAGCTATTTAAGCTGTAAAAAAGGCTGGCTCGAGCTTTAATCTGCTTTGGGGTCTCACCAGCTCGTGGCGACTTCTAGCTACAGAGAAAGCAATCATCCAAAATGTCCATCAAATGCATTTGTTGTTCCTCTCGCATCTCCTGAGCAATATAAGGGCAGCCGTCCGATTGCGGCCAGTCACAGTCGATTAAATATTGACAATGAAAGTGGCTTCGCGGTTCTGCCAGGGGGCTTTAGTCAATGGATGAAAGACTACATAAATACAGACCGAAATGTTGCAGAATAGAGGCCATGTGTGCAAAAGTTCTGCATAAGTTCTGCTGGCGAGGAAATTACAGCCGAACTGAACTGTGAGATCACTGATTCATTTTTTAAAGTATGCAACTGATCAAAGGTGTAAAGATCCAGTGTCAGGGTGGAACATGAACGAAGAACTGCACTTCCATATTATACTTTATGTATTATCTCACTATATTTCTATATAACTTAAGCATTATTGAAATTGAATCTTATATATACATCAACCAAATGGGTTTTCATTAAGATTCTGCTCTGATCTTCTGTCTTGTATAAAGTACTTGAAAATGATACTTGAGTAAAAGGACAAGGATCTTACCAGAAAATGTCTCTGGTACGAGTTAACGTCGGCTTTTAGAATATCCAGTAAATTTTTTTTTAAGTATTTGGTATTTACAGTATTTAAGCATTAAAAATAATTCCCTGATATTAAACATGCTTAAGTAAAAAGTGAGCAGTTAGAATTTTGCATATAGTAACTCATAATATAACAAGGTTCCCACACCTTCTTATACATCAAATTTTGAATTCATTCCAGGAAAAAAAAAAAAAACAGTGGTGTGTAGTTCAGAATCTGCCTGAAGGCTAATCAGTGACGTTGGCTGGCACAGGTTAGCCTGGCCATCACATTAGCCGGATATCAGAACAGGCTTATGATAATAACTAACTAACATTAAATAACATTGACGTTGTGGATCCACAAAATCAATATTAAATTAAATTACCCTGATGTGCTTTGTCAGGTTGGACAGGGAATTTTCAAATGCTAATATTTCAGTGACTTTCGGGAGGCATGAGAGGAACCTCATCCGGTAGAAAGAATCTTTCAGTCCAACGCAGAAAAACATTACTTGCAAATCAGGTCACGGGAGTGTAACGTTATTATTCGTCGTCACATCGTCGAGTTCAAAGAGTTCAACATTGCAGTAATTCTACTGAGTAATGAGGATGCTTAGGGGACATGTATAGGAGTAAAAGTACAGATATGTAAAAATTCAACTTAAATGCACTTACAGTATCTCACAAAAGTAAGGGCACCCCTCATATCTCAGCAACCACAGTATTATTTGTTCTCAAGGGTCAATACTTTAGAAATGAAACTTGGATATACTTCAGAGTGGTCAATGTGAAGCTTGTATATCAGTAGAGATTTACTGTCCTCTAACAATAACTCAACATACAGACTTTATTGTTTAAATAATTGGCAACGATAATGAGTACACCCTAAATGAACATGTCAAAACTGTGTCCAAAGTGTCAGTATTCGGTGTGACTGGACTTCACCTGAGCTGCACATGTTGTTGCTGGGATCCTCCTCCACTCCTCCATATATATATATATACAGTGGTGTGAAAAACTATTTGCCCCCTTCCTGATTTCTTATTCTTTTCCATGTTTGTCACACTTAAATGTTTCTGCTCATCATAAACCGTTAACTATTAGTCAAAGATAACATAATTGAACACAAAATGCAGTTTTTAAATGAAGATTATGTTATTAAGGGAGAAAAAAAACTCCAAATCTACATGGCCCTGTGTGAAAAAGTGATTGCCCCCCTTGTTAAAAAATAACTTAACTGTGGTTTATCACACCTGAGTTCAATTTCTGTAGTCACCCCCAGGCCTGATTACTGCCACACCTGTTTCAATCAAGAAATCACTTAAATAGGAGCTACCTGACACAGAGAAGTAGACCAAAAGCACCTCAAAAGCTAGACATTATGCCAAGATCCAAAGAAATTCAGGAACAAATGAGAACAAAAGTAATTGAGATCTATCAGGCTGGTAAAGGTTATAAAGCCATTTCCAAAGCCTTGGGACTCCAGCGAACCACAGTGAGAGCCATTATCCACAAATGGCAAAAACATGGAACAGTGGTGAACCTTCCCAGGAGTGGCTGGCCGAACAAAATTACCCCAAGAGTGCAGAGATAACTCATCCGAGAGGCCACAAAAGACCCCAGGACAACATCTAAAGAACTGCAGGCCTCACTTGCCTCAAGTAAGTTCAGTGTTCACGACTCCACCATAAGAAAGAGACTGGGCAAAAACGGTCTGCATGGCAGGTTTCAAAGGCGCAAACCACTTTTAAGCAAAAAGAACATTAAGGCTCGTCTCAATTTTGCTAAAAAACATCCCAATGATTGCCAAGACTTTTGGGAAAATACCTTGTGGACCAACAAGACAAAAGTTGAACTTTTTGGAAGGTGCGTGTCCCGTTACATCTGGCGTAAAAGTAACACAGCATTTCAGAAAAAGAACATAATACCAACAGTAAAATATGGTGGTGGTAGTGTGATGGTCTGGGGTTGTTTTGCTGCTTCAGGACCTGGAAGGCTTGCTGTGATAGATGGAACCATGAATTCTACTGTCTACCAAAAAATCCTGAAGGAGAATGTCCGGCCATCTGTTCGTCAACTCAAGCTGAAGCGATCTTGGGTGCTGCAGCAGGACAATGACCCAAAACACACCAGCAAATCCACCTCTGAATGGCTGAAGAAAAACAAAATGAAGACTTTGGAGTGGCCCAGTCAAAGTCCTGACCTGAATCCTATTGAGATGTTGTGGCATGACCTTAAAAAGGCGGTTCATGCTAGAAAACCCCTTAAATAAAGCTGAATTACAACAATTCTGCAAAGATGAGTGGGCCAAAATTCCTCCAGAGCTCTGTAAAAGACTCGTTGCAAGTTATCGCAAACGCTTGATTGCAGTTATTGCTGCTAAGGGTGGCCCAACCAGTTATTAGGTTCAGGGGGCAATTACTTTTTCACACAGGGCCATGTAGGTTTGGATTTTTTTTTTCCCTAAATAATAAAAACCATCATTTAAAAACTGCATTTTGTGTTTACTTGTGTTATCTTTGACTAATAGTTAAATGTGTTTGATGATCAGAAACATTTTGTGTGACAAACATGCAAAAGAATAAGAAATCAGGAAGGGGGCAAATAGTTTTTCACACCACTGTATATTTGCAGGCTGCCGTTTGAAGAGACCAGAGAATAACGAATAAACCAGTTGTTGGGTCAAAATAACCCAACCAGGTGTTCATTTGTAAATGACTCACTACATCCCATTTGACCCAACATGAGCAACACAACAATGTGTTTACAGAAACAACACAGCATTTTAAGTGCGTCTTTTTTGAGTTATTGTAATATTTTATTCTGAAAGTCTATTTTACCAGTTATTTCTATATTTAAAGTTTAATGTATTTTTGAATGTATTTTTTTTAAATAACAATAAACAGATACAAACAGAGATAGACTATATAACAGTTCATTTTTTGTACAAATAAAATGATCAGCCAGTAAACTTGATCGTCTGTCCAAACAACATTTAACCAATGTTTGTTTTTTTTTGACTTATTATTAAAAATGAAATTACAATTACTGTAGTATTTCTTCGATACAACATATTGTTAAGACTTTTTTATGACTTAATTACAGAATTTAAAACTGCGGCGAGTGAAAAATGTCTCCTTGCGCCACCTGGCTATCATTTCACCAATGACTTTAAAATGCAACTGATTTATTTTCCCAGTTTTCCCACGGCGGAGAGCGCGACGGTAATAGGCATTCGGGTTGTCCACCTACTGTACATGATATCACGGAGCTGCTGGATGTTAGAAAAACGGCGCTTCGCCACCTCCTGCTTGAGGACGTCCTACAGGTGCTCAAAAGGGTTCAGGTCTGGAGACGTACTCGGCCACATAAACATGATAATAGGTCATGTGACTCTGCATGGTTAAAGATGTACAGTTGAAGCAAACCCAGGCTTCGTGTGTAAAACCAGGCATTGTTTTTTTACCTTTAAGAGGGCATGGACTCCTAAAAGCAGATTGAGGTCATTTTCACAAATGTTTAATTGTTAACTGATGATATTTAAGCAAATAGGTGTGTTTTTAAATTTTTTTTATTTTATTGCTAGTGCCTGAATGGACCGGCACTGATTCCTGTAGCTAAAATAAACTGGATGGTTAAATATTGCTTATATTCAGGACATTCTGCGTCTCATTAATTTATTAGAAAACTATGTAGCGTAGGTGCTTCATCAATTATTCAGTAAGTTAGTAATTTTAAACTCTACAATATTACCGTATTAAACAAGCATGTTAAGATAAACCTGTCTGCTGCTTCTTTGCTAATGTGCTGTCTGAGAATATATCCAAAATCATCATATTTTGATCAATGATTCAGCAAGAGGGGAAAATATTAAACAGTCACATCCCAAAGTTCTATCACTTTAATAATCGGTGATTATACTCCACAGCAATTTCTATCGTCAGAGGACAGGATTAACAGTTTTAATTTTTGGCAAGAGGACATTTTTTCCCCAGCTGAACCCTTGTTCTGAGATGTCCTTTCCCTTCATTGGTAGAAATTAAACCAAAAAAAAAAAAAAAAAAAATCACTTTGCATTTCACAGATTCAAGGTTACAGTGCCATTTGCGTCTGTTGTTTCATAAATCATCGGATAATGTAATTGCCTGAGATCAAACTATGGAGACTATTAATTCGCTACACTCCTCTAGAGGCTCTTAAGGTGGCATTATGAACACTTGAAAAACATTATCTCAGTCAGTTGACTGGCTGAAGCTCCCATTTCATCAGCACCGGGGGATAAGTAACGAGCCGTGCTCTCTGCAGCCGGCTTCCTATCTCCATCACTGTCTTAAAAATTAAATGTAATCTGATTAATGTATTTCTTTTTTTTCTATTGTAAATCCACTGAAACCGAACATGATGCCTAAAACCCATAAGCCTAAATCTTACAGTGCTTTGTATTTATGATTGCAACTAAAACTCAATGAGTCTTGTGTGTGTTTTACTTTGAAATATAATTTGTGTGACTTTATGCAGCATTGCGTTTTATAGTTTTCGAGTTTCTTCAATTTTTTATTGCAAAAAGTGTATATACTGTATGTCTCCTAAATCTTTGTCAAACCTTGGCCCAACTATAAAACAAAACAAAACAAAACAAAACAAAACAGACAAACACAAATAAAACAACAAACAACTGTCTGTTCACACTTATTAATATATGAACTAATAAATATATAATATTCTTTTAGCATATTAATAATAAATATTTTAAGGATATTTTAATTTCAGTATATTAGTATTTTGACTAACTCCTCACTGACTCTCTCTCATTCATTCTCTGTAGCGTTTATTCTGTACAGGGTCGTGGGGGGCCTGGAGCCTATCCGAGGGGTACATAGTACAAGTCCATTGCAGGGCACAAGCACTTATACACTTATTCATTTTAGAAACACAATTAGCCTGCATGTCTTTGTAGAGCTGGAGAAAAAAAAAAAGGACCCAGAGGAAACCCACCAAGTACGGGGAGAACAAGCAAACTGCACTCAGACAGACCTCAAGGCTTGACTGGAACCCTCGACCCTGGGGGTATGAGTCCACAGTGCTCACCACTACGCCACCGTGCTGCTACCTAATTCCTCTTTCTACAAATTCCCTTGGTTAAATAATAATAATAATAATAGTAATAATAATAATAATAATATAAACAGTTTGACTGCAAAATGAGATACATTTGTTTTTCACAAAACTGCCAGAATGGACTTACCGCCCTCTCCATTATTATACACCATATAATTTGTGAAATTATTCCTCGCACAGTCACGTTGCGCTTTTCCTCCCCTTCCCCTCTTTGGTTGAAATTGTTTTCTTCGTCCTTATTGTCCTTTTCCATTCCCTGTTTCATATTCTTCTTTCCCTTTTGTTCTCTTACGTTTGCTTCCTATTCAGCTTTGACCAGAACTACACATTAAAACGTCACACATCATTCTTTTAGAAATTTGAGATACAAAATCCTGATCTTTAACATTATTAGGGCTAGCAGGACTGTGAGCGCACATCTCCTAAAGCAATGATGTTCATGACTTTAGCATGTCTCTTTTTTAATTCTATTCTTCACTCATTACCTGATTAAGACTAAACTTCGACCAAGCACTTTTCACACCATCATTTATATCCATTATTCCTCCCGAGTGCAAGGCTGCTGGCCTCCAGAAGGGTAATGTGCCCTTGGTTGGTGCTATGTCTCACATCCTGTATCCTGTGCAGTTAGACCCTTGCTTCTTGTTGTCAGTGCAAGCTTAGTCATTTCCTTTCCTGCGCTCTCCCCCCTTCAGCCTTCTTCAAAAATTCCCCTGCGATTCAGTGAAGTGACAGCATTCTGTGAACAGATGGAGAGGAAGAGGATCAGACCGGCTCTGGGAGAAGATTAGCGTTCTCCCCACCTTCTCCCCGGATCTCCTCGCTCATTTTCGTGAGGGAATGAACATAAAACGACTGCAGTCCTTACTTTTTTTTTTTCTTTTTCTCGCTGGAAACATGATCATGAATCCCTGCAGCATTTTTCAGAGTGTGGGACATTTTATTAATGCTGATGTGCGTTATGTGTGCTAGGGGTGTAACCGAGTATGAATCTGTTATGAATACGTTATACTGTCCTAAGCAGATGCAAATATAGATATGAATTGAAGGTACATTAGAAGTCTGGTTGAAAGTGGAGTTGTGCGATGGACTGGGATCCTGTGGGACAGAGACTATGCTTTTTCTGCACATGAGCAATCTGATATGAACATCGCAGGACAGAACGCAGACAGGAGTCATGGCCTAATAGATTTACAACCTTCATTAATTCCACTTTAGTAAATTCCACTTAAATTCAGTCACAAAAACAGATCATGCTAGCTAGCTACAATAGCTGTAAGCGTAGCAATCTTCATTAATTATGCAAACCCCTGGCAATTACCTGTTTAATCATGTTAGCATGAATGTGCCTCGGAGAGTTGTCTTCAAAGTGTACATTTTAGGTAACAACCAGTAAGGATCAGTGTCGCCAAAATCGGTAAAACTCAACCCGTATTTCTCTTGCTTATTCATCCATCCGTCTATTCATTGATACGCTAATCAATCTGTCTGTGCGAGACGCTCATTCGTGTGATATCTTAGGAACAATTTGTTCAGTATTTGTAGGAGTTACATTAACCAATCATGGTCACCAAAATAATATTTTGAGATTGAACCAATCAGGGTCAAGATTAAAGCAAGGTAGTGAACGGTATGGAAGCAGGGGTGCAGAAAAAACGCTGCTTGAAGACTTGGTTATACATAAATATGACACAAAAACAACGGACACTTATGTGTGTTTTATGGTGATATTTTGGACAAACTGGACAATCATCAATGCGAATCCGGGACGAGAATCGCTACATTTGAATCTGAAACCGTAAATATTTTGTACTTATTACAAGTTAGTTCTTGGAATCGTTCTCTCTAATAGAGTGATTGTCAATGACAATGCTGTCTGCTTAGAAAAGCCCTCACCTAGCTACCTCACTCCCAGGTCTGAGGATGTTCCTGCTGCTATGCCGCAAGGTCAAATGTCAGAAATAGTTTTTCTTACACATTGTTAGCGACAATTTTTCTATTTTGATCGTGGCATTGTGTCCTGGTTGAGGCCATCGGTGTCAAGATGAATTTTTCGCTTAGCGTTGGTCACTGTAGAATAAAGAGCACATTAGTTCATTCATTTCCTGTACCACTTATTCTGTGTACGGTCACGGAGGGCCTGGAGCCTACTGTATCTCAGGGAAGTCATGCCACAAGGCAGGGTCATCCTGAAACTGGTGCCATCATAGTGCACAGGCAAGTGCATAGTCATAAGCTTCAGGCAATTCGGAAACAGCAAACATATACGTCTTTCTCATTTGTGAGGAAGCCTGGAGAAACCCACAAAGCACAGGGAGAACGTGCAGATAAATTATTCAGTCAATAGTTCTACAGTATTATACAAATATTAGTTATTGAGACAGGATGTCAGTTAATGACAGAGAATACTGACATCCTGACATACTCACACTTAAGTGCCACTTACTGACATTTCTGGCAAAAATAAAACAGAAGAAACCCGCATTGAGAACGTGGCAAACGTTGTCCAGACAGTAACCTAGAGCTCAAGATTCAACTCATCAATTCACTGCAGTCCTTTAGAGGCACTCCTCATGCTTCTAATACTAATTTATCAGTGAAGTGCCAACGCATTCTGCCGGGCCCGTCTAAACGTGATAGGATTTACAGCATTTATTAGAACTGTTGCATCCAGGCTGTTAAAAAAAACAACTAAACACTAAATCCTAATACTAATGTAGTGTTATATATTATGTGCACAGTTATCCACTTTAAGCCTCAGTGATCTTACAGAATGATTTGTTTTAACACCCTGCATTTATTTCAGATATATTTCATCCAAAGCCGTGTCTTCGTCAGCCCTCGCTATATTCACTCCAGGAATATGATACCCGTGCATCCAAATGCCTTCATGAACCTTAAATTATTGCATAAGGTTCCACTTCACCTTTCGGGCATTTTAAATGTAGAGACCCTGTCGGACCTCACGGCTTGGACGATCGTGCGCATGACTGTGGCGTAAGGAGCTCAGACGCCCTCATGCTAAGGAGGAAAGTAGGCCGTCTGAGAAGAAACCTCCAGAGAAAGTCAATGTTTGCTGACGAGGAAATCGTTTTTTGTACTTGTTTTTGCTCTCCTTTGGTGATTAAGGGGTTAAATAAAAGTTTGTCAAGACCTTTCATTAAAGCGACTGCACTCGGTTTGTCCTAATCTTAAAGACAGCCAATGTTTAAGTGCCAGCGGCAAAGACTTTTCATTGATATACGGATGCCACACTTGCCCCTGGCAATGACGGGCATGATCTCCATGAGCAGAACGATCCCTCGCCAAAACAAAGGTGCCTCCCTCCAAACGTCAAGCATAAATTTAATTTAAACACTGCTCACACACACACACACACACACACACACACACACACACCTCCCTTTTCTGTTTAGCATTTTCATTATTTTAACAGCAAACTTCTTTTTTTTTTTTTTTTGTCAGGATTTTTTCCCCTGATCGCTCCAACAGGCTTGAAGTGGAAATGAAGTGATGCTCTGGAGGTGATACTGCTAGGACGCTCTTTACTGGATGTAATTTCCTTCCCTGTCTCCTCACACGGCTGGTGTATTTGCATATTTGTGATAGGATCCATAGTAGGTGGTCTTACTACTGACCTGTTTCAGTCACGTGACCCTTTCCTTGTAGCCATCTTATCTATATCTCATCTTGTACATACAGTGAAGTCACACGTGCTATAAGAAGACTATAGAAACCGGAATAAAAAGGCAAAAAGGAAAAGAAAAAAACGCAAATGCTTTAGCTAAATGCTAAAGGCTAATCAGCCAACTAGATTTTATATCGAATTCTTTTTAGTTTGCATATAAGCAGCTAACATGGAATGTTAGTTGGTTTATAGACCTAGCTACTGTCTAATGTTAGATAGCATTGTGAGCTAGCTAATAATGATTATCAGTTATTTTTTAACACATTGTTTATTTAACACTTTTTCTGTCATCAGAGAAAATGTAAGGATTAATTCTTTACATTTTGCATATAAAAGGCTAGTAGGGTTAGCTAGCGTGTAGCTACTTCCAGAGCTAAGTAGTTTTGCTAGTTGGCTAGTTTTAGAGCTAGTTAGTATCTGTAGTTAGCTCATTTATAAAGCTAGATAGTGTTTAGAGTTAACTAGCGTTAGCTAGTTTTAAAAGCTAGTTAGTATCTGGAGTTAACTAGTGTAAAGAATTATTTAGTTTTAGAGCTAGTTAGTGTGTAACATTAGCTAGTGGGTAAAGTTGGCTAGTTTTTAAAGCTAGCTAGTATCTAGAGTTTTTTTTTTTTTTTTTTGGGGGGGGGGGGGGGGGGGTGTTGGGGTAGGTGTTTGGTTGGTTTTATGCGTCCATTAACCCGGTGTGACTTGAACACCTCTAGTATATTATTTTTGCAGTCTGTTGTGTACAGTACATGTATGAGCTGTTTTTACTTGTAAGATAATTGTAAACATTGTATATAGCTTGTATGTATTAGTATAAATAAAATAGTTTACATGATGTTTTGTAGAACAGATATTAAATATAAACAAGTCTGGATCTGGAGTTAGCTAATATCCAAAATTAGCTTGTATTTAGGCCATGTTCACACAGGTGTTAAAATCGAGCGTTTTTCTTGCGTTCGTAGCGTCCGACGTGTTTTCTACACATAGGTGTCAATAAGAGTGTTCACACTGGCTTTGGTGATGTGCTTTGGTTTGTCCGGCTGCGCGTTTACACGGCATCAAAAAAACGTTGCATGCAGCTTTTTCTTGGCGTTCAAAACCCAACGAACGCTAGGAAACCGCTTCTAGTGCGTTTTCTTCGCGTTCATTTTACGCTTCGGAGGACCGGATATATCTCATGATCCTACATGCTATACATAGGGAAATGCGGAAAAGGGCAAAATAAAATAAATTGTTGAAAAACATACCCGGAAATCTTCGCATTTTTTCATAAACCACAAAAAAACTTCCTTTAATCCGACGTTGTGCAGTCAGAGGGTGAACCCGGTAGTGGCGGGATTTCATATCCAGTTTCCGACACACTGCCCCCACAGGTTAACACACACACTACAATTTGGTCTGCAGGCTGACTTTAGACAGAGACAAACGAACGCCGGTGTAGAAGTCAATCGAGTACCACCACAAAACGCAACTTAAACGTCTAGGACGTTCAGAGCACGTTCGTTTATTCAAAAACTTAATGCCCGTGTGAACAAGGCCTAAGAGATAGGTAGTAATAGTTAGCTAGTATATAGGTAGTAATAGTTAGCTAGTATATAGGTAGTAATAGTTAGCTAGTATCCCTAGCTGTTTATTTTGCATATAAAATTTACATTTACATTAAAAAAACTATAGCTTTGTTTTCTTTTCTCACGTTTGCTTCCTGTCCGTGTTACACAGAGTGACATGATCACATTACAGCATCATGGACTCCATTTATTTTAGAATCATAGAAATCCACAGCCATGACACTGTGGCATAAACAAATATAAAGTGTGAAGCTTTTGCAGCAGGTGTAGCTATCGTTTTTATGTGCGGTTTAATCCTCCGGCATCGTGGACTTTTCTTTCTTCTTTTATTGAAGAGAGTCTCAGGAAAGATGCAACAGGAGATGATGTAAACCACAGCAATTCAGTGTAGAAAAAAACAAGCAAGATTTAAATACTAGTTAAATAGAAGTGCTTCTATACAGACAAATGCAAATTATTTTGTTTTATAACTGAACAGAAGGTTTATCTCTCTTTTCTTCGCACCATCATCAATATTGTCCCCAGCACTTTTTTTCCAGCCTGTCATCTTTTTTATTATTCCTTCGCTGAAACTGTAGTCTTTTCTTTTTTACCTTTCGGTCAGATTGCTACATTAGACACTGCCCCCTAGTGTTCATATTACACAAAAATTTGCCTGCAAGTCAGTGCTTAATTTAGTAAAACATGACTGGTACATACTGTATAAGGATGAATGATATAAAAATTACGGCGAAAGGATTGAAGGAGTCGTCTGTGCAAATTTGCCTCAAATGCCCTTTAAACAGCATAAAATCAATATAACCATGCAAAAATTAATATAAATGACTTTCTCAGCGCAAATAACCATTAACATCTTGTTTTTAGAAATTATAACATATCCAGCTGCCTTTTTTTTTTTTTTTTTGCTGTTGTATTTATTATACATACAATATAATTATTGTTTTTCAATTGGTCGTGAGCTGACTCATGATCATTCCTCTCATGATAAATTTTTTTTTTTTGCAGAACCTCAGATTTGTGCACAGGAGGACGCCGTGTGTCTCCACTCCACTTGTCAGCGATGTGGAGGCCATGCGGCTCCGTGATGGTCATAAAACCCCAGACACCACTTAGATAGTCATCAGGGGCCACGAGCACTGGCAAGATGAAACACTGTAATTTGAGCCACTCATCTGTTTGAAGTGAAAACAAAAGAGTCTCTCAGAGCCCAGTGACACAAGATTGTTTCTCCTGTCATAACCGAGCAGGTATTATTCCACCGAGAGCTCAGGGAGAATTCAGGAAGAATAAATAAGAAGAGTTCAGATTGCTTAGCTCTGTTTAAATGGACTGAAGCAGACAGTAAAGTGAAGATACAGAAGCTAGGTTGATATCAGTACGCCCTCTTGTGGGAGTTATGGAAGCGTCTCTCTTTCTGTGAATTGAACATGCAATGACATAAAATTGACAAGAATAAAAACCAGGTAACACCTGGACATGCATAAAAAAACAGCAGGGAAATCTGTGCACTAAACCAGAACAATTTCTAGTAATTTCACTCCCAACAGATGGGTTAGTTAAAAATGTATGACATTATTACATTTCTTTAAATGTCATAAATTTTAAATAGCACTAAAATATCTAATAAATTACATCGTCATTAGCATAAAAAAAAATTCCTAAGTGCAGCACTGCCCCATTAGCTCTTTAGTTTTTATTGCCCCAAGTGGCCAAAAGTGGAAACTGCAATAAGCACTAATGCCCACTGGGGCAGGGATTATGCTGCGCCATGATCAATTTATCAACTTTTTTTTGTTTTTTAATTAAGTGAGAATTAGTACAATAGCGGACAGGACAGTTAACATCAGAGTTGCTAGGGTTAAAAATACAGTGGAACCTTGGATTGCGTGTTACCCGCTTTGCGAACGTTCCATAAGACGAGCATAAATGTAAAATACATTTTGACTTTATATACGAATACCAAGTATCATCAAGTGTCATGTGGCACACATGCACTTCTTGTTACCGAGCAAATTGTGGGTAATCGTCTCCCCTGCTTGGTCTCAGTGCGCGTGCGTCACTCATATAGTCAACATCGTCTACTGTTTACTATAACACTGTAATCACGTGTGTGCGAGTAAAACATCTTTTATTTTGTGTTTGTATGTGTGTGTACAAAGCGTGTGTACTGTTTATTATAACACATGCGTGTGTGTAGCGTGTAAAGCAAAAGTCAGTCTCATTAAAAAGGTTAAAGATCCATTTTCACTCTCTCTCTATCAGCCTGCACTGATTCCATCATGTGTGCGTGCGTGAGTCATCGGACACCGTGCTCCTTCACACACACACCCCTTCTTCTCTCACCTTCACACACACACACACACACACTCTAACAAAAACACTGCTGTGTCGTGATTCTTTTCAAAGGTAAAGTGCAGGTTAATTTGTTTTATTTTTACTTTACAGCAGTTTGTCCATTAGTGTGTGCGCACTCGAGTGTCAGAGTTGTTTGTTGAAGTTGTTGATGTTTCTTGTTAATTTTCCCGATGAGGCTGTGTTTCCGTTAGTGTATGTGTGTGTAAGTCATCCTGCACCAGTGAGAGAGGATTAAGAGTTAATGTGTGAGACAAAAAGAGAGAGAGGGTGTCGCACAAACAAACACTCACACACAGCACAAACACTAACGGAAACACTTAGCTGTCAGGATTTATTGGTATTTTTTTCAAAGGTAAAGTGCAGGTTAATTTATTTTATTTTTACTTTATATTCTGTATTAATTGTTTTAACGTATTTATTTTTTTAGGTTGTGGAACAAATAATCAGAGTTTCCATTATTTCTTATGGGGAAATTTGCTTTAGTTTACGCAGTGTTTTGAAATACGAACATGCTTCCAAAACGAATTATGCTCACAATACAAGGTTCCACTGTAACAGCGGATAATATTCATACATTAGAAATGTGTGCGGCTCACGGTTCCCTTGTTTTGTGAAGAAAAATAAGGCTGAGAAAAATTAAAAAATATATATTTCGCTTTTACAATGCTTGACTGCTTTTTTTTTTTTAGACATTTGGCTGTAAATTTTGCAGCAACTTGGCAACCCTGGTTAAATCATGAGCTCTTTTGTTCTCCACCTGCTGTATGGAACACAGTCGAACAAAGGAATGTCAAAAATGATTATGCTGGACGAGTGTATGATGTCGACTCATATTATGGGGTTTGTCTAAAAATTCACTAGATAGTAGCCTATAGCATATGTCAAGTGCGAAAGCATCTTGATGTAATTTTGCTTGAGGCTATGTCGTTATTAATGTCATCCTGCATCAATGAAATCTATAATCATGAGCTGCTGCTGCTGCACGACTGTGCCAGACTTAATCACCTGATTCAATTTAATATTAAAAATGCTGATTGTCATATCCGGTTTTCCTGTTTTCTTTTTTTTTTCTTTTTTAAACACAGCCAGGGAGTTGATGATCATACTGTCGGATTTTCACATCCCTCGTTCTTCAGGGTGTAAATGTGTCCCAACATGGCAGACTCACTCAAAGATGTAATGACAACCCCAGAATAGAAGAGGCCGTAAATTTGATTGCTTGCTCAGTCTGTGACCTCTGCACAGCTATGCATAAATACAGAGGGGTCTGGGGGTGACCGAGACTCAATTAATCACACTCAAACAGCAGCTTTGCAGCTATCACTCAGGAAAATAAACAGAAAAGATACAGCAGATGACAACCTTGAGGTTTGAAATTGCCAGGGTGTAAATCCTGCCAGGTGATCATGGAGGCACTCACAATCTCAGCTCAGGCACTTCCTCTCCAGTCAGTTTAGAATATAAAAACAGGGCTTGTGGAGACCAAAAACAATCTAATTACAGGTTTATAATGTCAGCCGTGAAAGCTGCCTCATTTCTTGGTTTCTCCTTATATGCACATTTAGTTTTAGGGTTATGTGTAATCAATAATGCAATAAAAGGTACCATACTGGCCAAAAAAAGGTCACCATTTCAGAAGAGTCCAATTGTTCCTTTCCGTCAAGGACAGAAGTGAACTGTCAAAGGTGGCCGATGATTGGAGACCATATAAACACATGGTGAAGTTGCATGGTTAAACATTAGAGCTATGTTTAATAGTGAAAGTAAGAGCATTTCCAAATACAATGTGATGGGACTAAACAGCTGTGTGTCCACAAGAAAACCGCTTGTTAGTGAGACGCATCCGAAACGAGGCTTCACTTTGCTAGAAAGCATAAAGACTGGACTTTGGAGCGATGGAAAAAGGTCATGTGACCTGATGAGTCCAGACTGAGCCTATTCCAGAGTGATGGGCGTGTCAGGGTGAGAAGGGAAGGACATAAAGCGATGCTCCCATCATGCATAGTGTCCACTGTACAAGCCTCTGGAGACAGTGTTATGATCTGGGGTTGATCAGTTACTCAGGTCTAGACTCAGTAACGTTATGGGGCAATAAAATGAAGTCAGCTGACCACCTGAATGTACTGAATCACCAGAGGATCACATCTATGGAGGGTTTCTCTTCTTCCCTGATGCACGAACATTTTCCAGGACAACATTGTGTGTAATCCAAGCTAAAGAATGAAATCCTAGAGTGTGTAATTTTTTTCCTTTGGCCGGGGCAGTGTATAAAATAATAAAGAATATAGATACAGAATACGCTAAATTCTTAAAACCTTTTAGTTTGATGTTTGAACGAACAAACTTAGAAAAAAAAGAAAGTATTTTTAACGTTGCTGCAAACAAACATTCATCATCTTCTTAAAACTGCTCTTTGTGTACGGAAATACAGAATAAAATACAAAACTGGCAGCCGTGGCCGATCAAAATTCACAGTAAAACGAGACGTGAAGACTCGCTGCGGTGAGCTTGAGGAGGAAGAAACTTAAAATGCTTAAATGGATATAAAAAAAAAACAAAAAACAGGTAGAACTGTAACCTTAATATATAACATAATAGTGCCACATGTTGAAACAGACTGGACCTAATGCATGCTTTGACAGATCACCAGTCCAGGTTTATCTAAGGTAACTGGTGTGTGTGTGTGTGTGTACACACAGTGTTTAATCGTACACATCGGGAGACTGGAGTGAATAAAAAGCTGTGGTTTATCTGTTTTAGTTCAGGTGCAGGCACTAGAAGGTCGTATACTCATATACTGCATCTAACCATCTATTGTCTTTACTGCTTATCATGAGTATGTGGGTCACGAGGGGCTTGGATCTCGTCCCAGGTAAACCAACCCAGCGCAGGGCACAGGCACACACACTCAGGTTTTTTATTTTTTTATTTTGGAAACACCAATCAGCCTACATCGCATGTCTTTGGGATGTGGGAGGAAACCCACCGAGCACGAGGAGAGCATGCAATCTCCATGCGCACAGAGCGGAGGCGAGATTCAAAACCATATTCCTGTAGGTTTGATTCTCATATCTTGTAATATGGCGTGACACCCACCCACTATTGACTTATTATTTTTTCATAAACCACTGACAAAAACAATGTAATACAATCTGGTGTCCAAACTTTGAAACTTTGTTTATGATTATGTTTAATTATTATTGATAATATTTACCATAAATAATTCTTCATTCATGCAGCGTAATGTGATGACATGGTTGACATGTAAGAAGTATTCCATGGGGAGAACGATGAAAACTGGTTTGGCGATGCAGGTGCAGATCCAGACTTTATGACTTATTATCTTATAGTTTTTTTTTATGGTTATGTAACAGTCACATCTTGTTGCATGGTTCGGTGTGCGCGGTGTGGTTTGTTCATCCTGACCACTAGGGGCACCAGTAGCAACTCGTTATAAAAATCCTGGTTAAGCAGCAAACAAATGTTTCTCAAACCAGGATCCTCTAGAGAAGCAGCAGATACAATGAGGTAACTCAACTGAATCTGCCTCTCATTCTACTACTTCCTGTTTTATTTAAAATAGCGAGTTGCTATTGGTGCCCCCTAGTGGTCAGGATGAACAAACCACCCGCGCACACCGAACAATGCAACAAGATGTGACAGTTGCAGTATATATTGTTCATATTTTATTTTCCCTATAGGGTGGTGTAGTGGTTAGCGCTGTCGCCTTGCACCTCCAGGGTCCGGGTTCGAATCCCAGCCAAATTCGATTCCCTTCTCTGTGTGCGTGGAGTTTGCATGTTCTCCCTCCTACTTGTTGGGTTCCCTCGGGGTACTCCGGTTTCCTCCCACAGTAGAAAGAACTGCAGATTAGGCTAATTGGTGTTCCCAAATTGCCCGTAGTGTGTTTGTGTGTGTGCCCTCCTGAGATAGGCTCCAGGCCCCCCGCGACCCTGCATATCGGATAAAGCTGTGTAGACGATGAGTGAGTGAGTATTTTTCTTACAAGTAAAATTAAGGGGACACAGAATCCTTGTTTGACTTGAACATCTTTTGTATGTGTGTATTTATATCTGATCTATATGAAGAGCATCAAGTCTAAATGTCTCCATCGATTCATTAAACCGTCCGATTGCATCCATAACCCGTGTCTTGTTGGTGCAGACGCTCCCGTGTTCGTGCTCATGCTGTAGCGCAGCACTATTTGTACAGGTGACTTAAAATGGCAGACGGTGCAATTAACCACAGCTGGGGCTTCTGGGAATTATGACAAACTGGACCAGCCCCGGCTGGAATGGCTCTGCCGGCTTTCCCCGCTCGCCGCTGACGGACTCTCCGGGGATGACAGAGTTTCGAGCTGATTAATTTTAAGTGGCACAGAAAAGAAAGAAGGCGGGATTAAAAAGACGCGTGACATCGTCCCTTTATTAGCAGAGCGTCACGCTGGCAGCAGCCGTAAGCAAATAAGATAAAGCGCTCTGGGAGGGTTGCCTCTGAAATAACATCGCAGTGGTGTGCCTTATAACAGCCAGGGAGGAATTTTTCAGCTTTGTCAGGAGGCGTTTTAACTAGTGGGGTGGCGAAGCAGATAAAGGTGTTGTAACTAATGATTTAAGATGTCGTTCATATGTTATATTCATTACACTGTTTAAACAGGATGTGATGGAAAGAAATAAAAAGTGATGCAGTGGTTCTTTATCCAGCACAATCGCAAATGTGTGATTTCATACAACTGATTGTTGATTTATGTAGATAATTGTGTAAAAGTCTTAGGCATTAAAGAGGCTGCATTAAAGAAAGCAACATATTATCTAATAGACGACTTGTCAGATTTAAAAAAAGGCTGTCAGGTTTTCGCTTTAAATAAGTGACAAGCAAAGGCTCTCAAAGAACTTAAGTACTCAAGACGCTCCAACAAACTCTCATCACTCGCATAAAACCGACCCGAAACTCTAGTACTCATCCATTTTGCCATTTTGAGATCCAAAGTGTCTTCATTTGCCTTTTCGTTTGTGCAATACTGTAAATATAAGGCTAAACAAGATTTTAATTATCTTCTATCTACTACGTCCGTATATCGAGTCCTCCCAAAACAGGACAACAACAACCGCAACAAAACAAACTGACCCGAATCGATGAGACACGTGTGAAACAATCTTGTGATCATTACTGTGAGACCTCGGGGCCGTTTCCTACTTTCCCAAAATGTATCCAGAACCAGTGAGACCTCAAGATCATAGAAAATTAAAAAGGCCCTACCTCCAGAACTTCTTCAGAGTTCGGTACAGTGTGTTGAGTTTCAGGAGAAATCCTGGGCATGAAAGAAACTTTCAAGCTTGCCTAAATTTTTAAATATAGGAGGAAAGGCTCCTGAAGGAAAAGAAAAAATGCTGCAGTTCCAAAGTTATTCGAAGACGGATTGGAGCGGTATGTACAGTATGTTGTTCGTGCCTCTTTATAATAAATGACCGAATACAAAAGATAAGGCAAATTCCTGATAAAGTGTTGACACGGAGAGCTTTGAGGTTTCACTACCGGAGCGCTCGTAAAATCATCTTATATAGGGTTTGAGCAAATGTTCCAAAATTGCCAAATCGCTGAGTGCTAATCTGCTGAATAGTACGCTCTAATACACAAATACTAATTCCATGGCTGAAACCAGCCCTGTCTTTTGTTTTTGTACTTATGAATATCTATAAAATAGTGCATATTCATAAGCATAAAAAAAGATGGAAATAAAAAAATTTGCAACCAAACTACGAGAGGTGGATTTATAGCGATTTGCAAAATCATACACAATTCACACTGATGGAACGAAAACATTTGGAGGGATTTGACATAATATTTTGGTATTTGCGCTTTATTAACATTTTTGTAATTTAAAGAAACCATGAACAAAATATTCTCATCATCAGTTTGCAATACATTTTGATTCTTTTTTAAACAAAGAAACAAGCAAAAACGTTTTTTAAACAAAGAAATCTCAAATCTTTTGCATTCAAATTCATCATATACTTTTATTATTTATTATATTATTATTATATTTAGTACTTTATGTTTTTCCGGTAAGCTTAAATCTTGCATCTTTGTCTTACATACTGTATGAACGACACATTTTGGATACATGGATACATTCACCAGAAAAGTATTAAATGTGTGAATTCCTATTTTTCTTTGGCATCTACAGTATGAAAGCTCGCAATAAAAATTATAATAAAAAAAACTCTACAAATTACTTATGGACTTTTCTGATTAGTGGCCATAAAAAAAAAAACATAATGAAAAAAAAGAAAGAAATACAAAACAGTGATGGTCAATAAAGCGTAGGAGACATGTTGTCCTTGATGTGCGCCGCTGTGTCGATTTGTTCAAAGTGTTATGTGTATTAAAAAAAAACAACAACAACAAAACAAAACAAAAAAAAAAACAACACCAACAAAGTGAATTGGCTTTGAGTCTCGCTGCCTTCATCCGTGAGCTGTTTGTAGTGACTACTGTCAGGAGCCCGAGCTGGAGACGGGGCTTTCATTAATGCGGGAGCTTCAAGAGACGCTGAGATCAGTGCCACATTATTCACAATGACAATGGCAGACGGAACTTATGTTAAAGCTATAAACAACCTTGGAGTGGAGCACGGCAGCCATGTTAGGTCCTGCCTTTCACACAGCCTTCCGTCTGAAAGTTTATGGTTGACAAAAGTGACTTTTTTTTATAATAATAATAATAAATATAAAAAAAACAGCTTTTGAGGTATGTATGGAATCTGAATGCTAATACGATCATCCGTTATTGGATGGTTACAGGATCCATTCTCTCTCTCTCTCTCTCCTCTCTTTTGATTTTTCCTGTACTTTTTTATTTTTCGCTTTCTTTAAGCTAAAGGGAATAGCTTCTACTTTCGCTCTTACTTTTATCACTGCTCCGGCGGCGGAACGATAACTGGAGGAAATCTGCGCTTTAAATCGAATTTGCGCAATAGGGAATCTGCTTCTAATCCCAAAGAAATGAAGACAAGCTTGTGAAAATTATTCATTAACCTCACCATAGGCATTCCTGAAAGAGTATCTTTAACATTTGGTAAGATATCTGCTGCACTCGGCTGTCGTAATTATATAGGGCATAATTCTCGACTTGTTTCTCCAGAGAAAACAAGACAATTAAAGAATAGTACTCCGCTCTCCATGAAGTCACGGGTAATTGCGTAAGACAATTAAAGTTAAATGTTCTTGGGAAGAATCTAATATGGAACGTGGCTTTAATTAGTTGCGAATTTTAAACTTGAATAAGCCCAGTTGTGGAGAACGAAATGAAGTATCTGGGGTTTCCTTTGGAAAGGGAAAAAAAAAAGAGGATGATCAGACTAGCATGACTAGCACTGAGACGTCGTGATCAATAAGGAGATTAGATTCCTCGGGACGTTTCTCCGGAGTGTTTCCATGGCTCCGAGCTACACGAGTAAAATCCTAACACAAGTTCTAGCACTTTCAGGTCAACTGTTTCTTGATGCTACATAATATTACGTTATAATTTTTTTTCCATCTAACTTTTTTTTTTTTGCCTTTAAAATAAACAACAACAACAACAACAACAAATCTTACAGAAATATCATAGTCAGAAATCTTAAAGAATCAGAGGAAGGCTGTCAATTGGATTTTAGTTAGATTTTGGGATATTACAATTTTTTATTTTAGTTTAGTTTAATGTCTGACTTTCCTCAAGCAGCTACATTCCTTTCCTGAAGTATTAGAAACGACTAAAAGTATATTATTCACATTGCAACACTGTGTAACTTCTGTTGTTGATTGTGTAAATGCCCTGTCAATCATCTCCTCCACACTCCAGTCCAGTAGGTGGCGATATTGTGCCAACCGTTCAAAAACTCACAAAGATGAAAAAAAGAACAATCTATACTTCTGCAAAATGACAGAATTTTGCAATATATCTTAAATAAATTTGTAAGTTTAAGCCAATTTAAGAGTTGTACCCGTGCTTAAATAATAAAAAAAAAATGTCAAGACTGAATCGAAAATCCATGAACGAAAGAGTGACTAAATCGCACAGCTTTACTAAATACATGTAAATAAGTATATTATTATTGCTATACTTCGCTGTCTTACTTTTACATTTTCCTTGTTTTATTTATATTTTTATTATGAGCTAAAAATAGGACGTGATTAAAATCCTACCTGAACCCACAGTAGTTTCGAGGTTGACTCGATCGGAATTACCGCGCGCGGAAGAGACTTTCATTTTCCGTTCCAGCACAACATGTGGTAGAGATAAAGAAAACAAACAAAAAAAAGAAGTTAATTATACAGGAAGGGTTTTCACTTTTGATTGTTTTTATTACGCTGAAACTTGAAATACACAGCAGGTTTAATTAATTCACGCAGCGCGAACTGTAGAGTTGCTAGGAGCGAGGTGTGACTCTGATCAAACGAACTTCATTACGTCTTCCGGTTTGGGTCTCGTCACATCTTGTTATAATGTATTATCAAAAGAAAGACATGTCTCCGGTGACAGATTGCGATTTTCCTTAAAAAACCAAAAACAAAAAACAAAACGTGATGTATTGTTCAAAATAGCTGTATTGCACATTATGTATATGTTCTATATATCAGTTTCCCGCTGGTATATCCAGGCTGGTTATCGAGGCGCCTCGCTCAGTATTAATCATCAGCTTCCCCGTGTCCTTCCTCGTGCTTCGTGCTTTAGGTTCGGCCGCACAGCCAATTCAAAGTGCCCAGGCAGACTGATATATTGGTCATTTCAGATAAAGAGGGCACTCTAATTGGTTCGGGCCTAGCGATGCCTCAGAGGTGTGTGAGATAGCAGGTCTCCGGTTTAATGATGATGTTCAGACTGGCTGAAGGGGAGATACGGTCCCGGTGGTATCCAACATTGATTTGCTTTGTGTTTGCCACATGAGATACTGAGAAGGAAGGATACCTTCACTTTGGAGCACACACACACACACACACACACACGCACACATTTATCTTTACTGAACTACATTTGTGGCAGATTTACAAACGTTAAGGTTACATTCATATTATTAATGTTCACATGAATGTATTTGTCTCCATAGGGCCAGGGGTAGCTCAGTGGTCAAGATATAGTGCCTCTGATTGGATGTAATACCCCAGCACCACCAAGCTTCAGCGGGTAGCTCAGTGGTTAGGGCAGATGCCAGATGGAGCAGATGATTGGTCTACGGTTCCGATCGTCCCAGGTTCGACCAAGTTACCACTGGTGGGCCCTTGAGCAAGGCCCTTAACTCTCAACTGTTCAGGTGTATAATGAAGTAAAAAAAAAAAAAATCTGGATACATTCGTCTGCCATAAATATAAATGTAAGCTTCCACTGTTGGGCCCTTCAGCAAGGCCCCTTAACCGTCAACTGCTCAGATATATAAATTAGATCAATGTGAGTCTCTCTGGGTTAAGATGTCTGTCAAAATACTCAAAAGGTAAATCAGGTAGGTGAAAATAAAACCGTTTCACAACAATGGTTCACAACAATGCAGAAAGGGGGCGTTCAAGTCAAACCAGGACTTTTGACTGGCGGAATAACAAAACACAGTTATGAGAGTAAAATCTCCCTTTATTTCTGCTACACTAATGCACTTATCCCAGTGTTTCACTAGTGCTTGGACACCATCAAGGTGGAAAGTGTCCTCAGAACACCGTAGCTTCACCTCTGAAATGCTGGCCTCCCAGGAACTCCTTTAATGGCCTGAACATGTGTAAATGTCTTGGAGCGAGGTCAGGACTGTACAGGAGATGTGTTCCTGTAATGTATAAGTGGTGTTGGTGAATGATTGTGTGTACAGTTCACAAACACAGGCGTTCCGCTCCGTGCAGGGGGCTCCGAGCCACCTCCGCCCGGGATCGTCAATCACGGATTTAACGGCTTCTTTAAAACGTTTGCACTGTTTAGATGTTTTAATGCGACTAAGAGTCTCATCACCGTACCGTGATGAAAGTCTTCTGTAAATGTCAATCACTTTTATGCCCTCATTCACAAGTCCCTTTTTGACTTGAACACCCATTGTATTTACACTGAACTACGGTTCGAATCGTTCGTATCCTGCTTGAAAAATGAACAGCATCGTCAGGAACTTTGATGTACATTAGATAATTAAAACTCAATCTAACCTGATGCTTAACTACAATATTTGGTGTTTTTTAGGATTTAAAGGAACATTTGCAGTTTTATTAAATAAGAAATGCGGAGACTAGCTGAAGGTCTCTAAAAGGTCAAAGTGTTGGACGTTTATAACCTTGGGTGGACTAAGGTATAATCTTCACAAAGTTATAACAACACACATATGAGACAGGTATCACACCCACCCAAACACACACACACACACACACACTCACTCACTCTGAATAATACATTAGACCTGGTGGACAGTTTGCTCTTGACTCAATGACAATTTATACTGGAGGGAATGTTCTAATGTGCAGGAGAATAATCAGTGTCACTCATTAGGACTCCATGTCTATTTTTGCCTGTGACCGTTACATTAAGAGACTAACTACATGCTGCATGTGGGGATTTTCTGATGATGGAACTCTTTCAGGAAACGGGGACAAGAAGTGTATATAGAGGTCGTGTAAAGGAATAAATGTTTTTTTTTGTAAAACGGAAGGCGAACTTGTGAGCGTGATTGATGTCTCTACGGCGCGAGGATTAAACACACAGTATGGCCCAAACGCCTGGGTCCGTCTCCAAAGGTGTATTTAAATGTAAAAGTGAATGCTCAAACTGACAGCGTCTGACACGACGGCACTGGTGTATACGCTGAATACAAGAACGTTTCTTAATGGATCCGAACTGATGATGTTCCACGCAGAGATGATTTCCTCCTCTAGTGCAGTCAATGTTCAGGGTCGATTCTGATAGACTCCAGATCAGCACAAAGACAAACACAGAGTGGTGTTACTTCTGGCTCTCGTTTTTTTTTATTGTTAGTTTAAAAGCCACCTTGGGTCTGAAATAAAATGAAAAATATTAAATCCCATATAAGGACAAAACGCGTATCCAGTAGTATGGCTCTAGATGCTGTAGACAGCGGCTCCAGACTGTATACATAATACAAGGGGAGTGTTCAAATCAAACCGGGACGTGAAGGCATAACAGCGATCGACCTTTACGGAGACACAGTAAGAGAAGAAATGTGATAATGTTTTAAAGAAGGCCGTACGTCTGTGAATGACAATCCTGGCCCAGGTGGTTTGAAGCCCACGTTACATCTGTCTGTGTGAACTCTACAAACCATCATTCACCAACACCACTTGCACATTACGGGAGATCGGCTGGGAGTTATTACCACATCCCCCATACAGTTCTGACCTCATTAAACCATTTAAGGAGTTCCTGGGAGGCCGGCGTTTCAGACGTGAATCAGACAGGCAGTCTGATCATCTGGTGTACTGAGACAACGTTCTACCTTGATGGTGTCCAAGCATTAGTGAAACACTGGGATAAGTACATTAGTGTATCAGGAGATTATATAGAGAAATAAATGTTTTTTTACTCTCAAAAATGTGTTATTCTGCACAATCCAAAGTCCCGCTTTGACATGAACACCCTTCTGTATCTTCTCTATCATGGTGCAGGTTTTATCTGTGAAGAACATTTTTTTTCATATAACACGCCTCTCTGATTTGTGCTTGTATGAGTGCTTAGGACGGTGTGTTTGATAAATATTTATAAGGAAAAAGAACTTTGCCATTAAAATAGGAGAAGAAAAGTAGCAGGAAGCATGAAGCCGAATTTTTAAGACAAGACCCACAAAATATTGGAGGAAATCTGCATGTAAAACGAATAGGAGGTTTTTTTCGCTACACCACTGATCAGTGGGAATTTGAGCACTCGGGCAACGCCGGGTATGAGAGGAGCAACAGGATCGTCATAGAAATGGAATTTGGGAAATGGATTTAATGGTTGGATTTCTGAGAATGAAAAAACGAATCAGACGTTAAAAAACATTTCAAAAGCAAACACATCCGAAGCCAAGCCTGTCTCTCGGGATTTATTAGCTGTTGTCAATTTTTTTTCCTCACAAGAGAAAACATGGATAAAACTTTTTATCATCTGAATATCGCTAATTGCAATGTGCTGTTATTAGGTTTTATGAAAATATACTCTACTGTATATGCACAAAAGTATTTGGACAAACCTGTTAATTATTGAACTCAGGTGTTTCACTCAATCAGGCCCCTTATCCCCATTGAAGAGTGATCTTAATGCTTCAGCATACCAAAACATCTTGGACAATGCTATGCTTTTTATTAACGTTGCGGCAACAGTTTGTTGAAGGCCCTTTTCTATTCCAGCGTGACTCCGCCCCAGTGCACAAAGCATTGACATGGTTTGATGAGTTCGGTGTGGAAGAACTCGACCGGTCTGAACATAGAGCCCTGACCTCAACTCCATCGAGCACCTTTGGGATGAACTGGAATGGGGTTTGTGAGCCAGACCTTCTCGTCCAACAGCTCATAAATGCTTTCAGGAATGAATGTTCACAAATTCCTGCAGAAACACTACGAAATCTTGTAGAGAGCCTTTCAAGAAGAGTGGAAGCTGTTATAGCTGTAAAAAGGGGGACAGGCGCCATACTGAAGTATTTGAATACAATATCATTGCAGGTTTGGCCAAACACTTTTGTCTATATAGCGTAACTTGATATTATTTTGACTTTTGATTTTGGTTTTTCTTCATCCATAAATCATTTAAATATAATTCCACTGATATGATAATATACTCAAAGAAATATATTTTTTTCCTATTTGGAAAAAGCAGTGTTTATTTTGACAGGTGATGATTACCACCTGCTGGAAAAAATCTTTATTAATGTTTATGTAGGTTTACATCAGTCGTTATTAAGAGTCATGTAGCTGAAAGAGCACTATAATATAAATTTAACCATTTACATTTAGGCATTTGGCAGACTCTCTTATCCAGAGCGATTTACATTTTTATCTCATTACACATTTGAGCAGTTGAGGGTTAAGGGCCTTGCTCAAGAGCCCAACAGTGGCAACTTGGTGGTTGTGGGGTTTGAACCTGGGATCTTCCGAACTGTAGTCCAATGTTCAATGCATTTATTTTATATAGGAGCCAATCCCATGAACATTGGGGTTGAGGTGAGGGAATTAGCTCCAGTCCGTTCTAGGACACATAAAACACATCAGCACAACCATCTTCAGTTTTCAAAACCTTGCAACAATATTATGTTCTTGGAATTAATTTGATGAAAAGGCGTTTAGACCAAGGTTGAGTACACAACATTATGAACAAACGTCTTCAACACAGTGTTGGAAAGACAACATTCTTATTTTTAAATCTCCCAAATTAAATCCATAGTGTACTGTATATGTAATGCTCATCCTACTGATATTACTGCTTTCTTTCAGCAGCTAAGCCAATGGTCTGAGCAGGTCTCGAACCCTAGTCCCAGAAGTAAGACCACTGACAAGACCACCGGTCCACCAGGGAACCAGGGCTCGAGACCTGCTCTGTCCATCGGGTCTGGTTGGTTGGTTCAAAGTCATTTCATCAAAGCCGTTCTAACTTGAACTTCGACTGCGACTTCGGGTAGCTAATCCACCCACTGCATGTTTCTGGAAAACGGAGAATCCAGAGGAAACCCACAGGCACGAGAAGCACACATGAGCTCAGGATCGAACCCTGGATCTGCGAAGCAGCAACGCTCTTATTAAAATGAAAATCGACACAGTCTGCCACATGAACTGGTGCCTATGGATAGTTACCCCGCTCTAAAGGTTCATTATCGTCCTCTCTACCTCTGCCAAATCACCCAGACATTTCCCCTGTGTTTCCCACTGCGCGACACGGCGTCTCAGGAGCCTGCCTCGGCTTCACACCGAGAGCGAGCTGACAACGTAATGAGACTATGGAGAAACTAATTTGCTGTGATTCACATCCCCTCTGACAGTTCGGTCTCTTCTCAGGTTCTTCACCAGACACTCCCACTCAGACACTTCTGCCAGTGTCTTCAGACTTAGTCTGGCTTCAGAGTTGTTGTTTTTTTTCTTCCCTCGTTTGACAAAGAAAAAACTAAAAAAAAACCCTGCCTTTTGTGGTAGGGTATACAAACACAATTTAGGAAGGAATAATTAATACCGGGCCTGTTTCTTTTTTCGCAGGCTTTTTAGGCAAACTAATTGCCTTCTAAGCATGTAAATAGTCTGCATTATTTATTAGACAAAAAAACAGGAAGACATTAGCCGGTGCAAATATTTACCGAGCCATTATTCAGCTTGTTCAATGATGTGCAAAGAGGCAACAAAATGAAACTAAGATGATGAAAATGACCGTGTTTTTGTGTGATATTTCATCTCTAAGAATATGAGTTACAGCACCATTAATGTTAGAGTTATACGTAGTAATGGATTAGTGGACAGGTGGAATATTTTGATGTGATAAAGGTCGACAAGTATCTCTAACACATGCACGCACGCGTGCACACACACTCCGTCAGTCAGGTCAAGAGCAGATCAAGGTGGAATAGAAGTGTGGCTTTGACAAGGCCCGATCCCTCATTGTGAGCTCGGCAGAGCACGCTGACCCACCAGATGAAAGGAAGCTGGACGCTGCGTTCATGAAGCAGTGAGCGCCGATACGAGCTGACATGACGTCTGGCACAAACCCAGACTACAGACATAAAACGCCCTTCAGTTATATAAAAAAAGAGCAAAATGGAATCACAAAATAACTTTCCATTAAGAACAGAAAACCGCGTGCTATAACTTTATAATCGTCTCTGTATGACAATGCCACGATATCCAGTCACGTTCAAGGTGCCGTAGTGGTCGTGCCAGGATCGAGGGTTCAAGTCCGCCTTTGGGTCTGTGTGCTCCCCATGGCTGGGGGGTTTCCTTTGGGTACTCCGGTTTCCTCCCAAAGTATAAAAGACATACAAAATAGGCTAAATAGTCGCCCATGGTGTGTGAGTGAGTGCCCTGCAATAGACTGGCACCCTGTCCTGAGTATACCCTGCCATGTTTATCCCAGGGGGCCTATTCCCCTGGGATAGACATCTTTCAGAAGATCCAGGTCGATCAACTCATACCCAGGGGCAACTTTTGGTTCTGAAAAATGAGTCCAACATGGAAGTGACAAAATATGCAGTTGCTCAAACGACCAAAAGAGCTTGATCCAAAAGTGAGTCGATCTGCATAGACCCCCCCCCCCCATGTTAAAAAGGGGCAAATTGTACAATTGCTTAATATACAATGTACAGAAAATGCTCAATATATAGTGAAAATCATTAAAAAATTTTTTAGCAGAACGAGATAAAAAGACGAAAAGATTTTGACATTATACAAGATATTAAATATTTCTAAATGATATGTCAAATCTATGAATTTACAATGTATTAGAATTAAGAGATGATGATTAGGAAGTAATGACACACCTCCCTGACTCTGTGTCAGCCTCGTGAATATTAGCTGGCTGATTGTTCCTAAAACAATGGCGTCAAAAGTGTAATATTATTATTATTATTTATTTCTTGAACCGACAATTGTTGGGGTTTTTACTTCATTTCAGCTGTTCCTGATAAATACCATAATAAATTAGTAATATTATTACACCCTTCTCTACTGTAAAAAACAACTTTTCTAGGACTTTACCAGGTCTGGATAATGGAAAACAAACAAACAAACAAAAAAAAGCTTGTTTATCATGTTTTTAACAACCAGGAAAAAACGAGACTTCCAATGCATTGACTGATGTTAGAAGAATAAAGGAAAAACGATACAGGAATGTGCGATTAATTAGAAAGCAGTGTTAAGAGCGTTCCTCAAAGAAAAATAATCCATTAGAAATTAATAACTGACTCGTCTCGAACGGCAATGCCGTCACCTTCCTCATTATTTCCTGGAAAAAGTAATCACACGACTCATTACTTTGCTTCTACCCTTTATACTTCCTAAACGCCATCCACATCAGTATCAATGGAAAGTACAAGGATGACAATAGTCCTTTCAGCTCCTTATTAAGCAGGAAATTGGCAATTACATTTGAAAGGGGTATTATAGCTTATTCTGTCTGTAAAGCTTAAAAACTATCTCCGATATATCTGAGAAAATGTTCAACAGTAACCTCGTAATAAAATTCAGCTTTATGATTAAATTATTTAAAGATTACAGAGCTGATTTGTGACGCGAGTAAACCCTGTTCTGTAAATCCCACATTTATAACGCAATGTACTATAAACATCATTATTCCAGAATTGAGGTTTGTAAGCAGATCAGATTTTCAAAGAAAAAATATTTTATTCAACTAATTTTATTAACTACATTTTATTACTTCTAATTATCACCTCTATTAACTATTAGGTTTTGCATTTAAATCAAAACACTCCCAATTAGCAAATCAGTTTTTGAAATCAAAATACTAACCGCTTTAAATAAACTTGTGCTGTTTCTAATTTGTGATTTCACTTTTAGAAGCTTACAAAAGGCTATAATAATTCGTGGAGTTAAAACAAAATGTGTGATTCGAACAGATGGCGTGAGAAAGAGACACAGCTGTACAGTACAGCTGGAAATCACTTTATGTTTTCATGTAGTAAAATAATGCTGTTGTTTTTACAGTAAAAACAATGGCAGCCATACTTGTCAGACTAATGCTGTTATAAACTATGGTTATAAATGTACACAACTTTACAGAACATCCTGTGAATTTTACACTTTATAACTAGAGGTTACAGAATTGCTTAACATCAAAAATTTTAATTTAAACATCTCAAAATCAACCCAATCTGTAATTTTGCATTATAAAGAAGTTATAACTGTAAAAAGTAGATAATAGGCCAACATTAATGTTTTTAATTTGTTATTATACAACTGTTAGTTCTGGGGCATTTAAGTTGCCTCCGGTGAGTGCTGATATAGAGTATAACAGCACTGAAACATTTTACTTTAAGTATCAAACTGTGTCCCAGCTGTTCTACAATCATTAATTACACTAACTGTCAGCCCGCAGTACTGAGGAGAGAGCAGCTGCCTGACCAAACCCACATTCACACCCAGTCACAGAAGCACTTTCAGTATGAAAACACATCTGATAACGTTATGTCGTCTTAAACAACACGCCGTCTCTGCACTAATCACTTCTAAGTCGTTCTGAATCGTTACAGCTATAAAGCTAACAAGCTTCTAACACAAGGCTCAATCCCTCTTTAACCCCTAATCAAGGGCACTTCATGGTGTATAGATCAACAATAGCTTTCCATTTAACACTATTTTGAGATTCAATGCCAGAACCTTAAGTGCAATAAGTGGAAATATAAAGTAAATCTCAGTAAGTTTCTCAGGACTGTCCAACTCCTCCATGGTTTATTCTTCTCACCTTTTGGCTACATAGTACCGGTAAGAATTTAAAACTACTTTTACCCCTGGTAATTACACTGATAGTGCTCACTAACAGTCGGTCTCCAGCTACGCCAGTCGCGGTTAGTTAGTTCCTGCCAGGCACGGAAGGATATGTGTTGGTAACGAAATAACTGGTTAAATTAAGAAACAAATCATAATCTGTTGATAATAAATGGTGTTTGTGGAACTGTTGTATTAAAGCAATATTACATTCAAGATCATTAAAGCTGTGCTTTATGTTTACATTTAATGGTACAAAATGTATGAGTTAGTTCTTGATGACATTGTTTTCGAAAAAGCCTCTCTTTTATTTCTCTTGGTTGAAATACTGTAAATCAGGCAAAACAAACAAACATCTTTGCTGCGTGACAATTAAAAAAAAAAAAGTAACCTTAAATAAACATATTAATGAAGAAACCACTGCTATAGCAATCAACACACATGAACATAGCACAAGTACGACGGCAGGATGTCTTCAGGACCCACCAAATCCCAGGCGTCTTCAGTACCTGTGCATATGAATGCCTCGCCTCACAAATGATCGCGTTAAGAAATTAAGTTTTGAAAGGCATCATGCAAAGCATTTCCTGCTTACGACTAAACGAACCTGAGCCTGAGCTGAACAGAATGCCGTCTACATTGCGCGTACGTCCGGGAGCCGTTCAAAACTTGTTTAATGGTTTAATGTCTATTTATTTGATATTTTACTTCATTTACATGTTTTTTTTTTTTTTTTTAATGTTTTGATTATTTTTATATGCAAGAACATGATTATAATGTTGGAAATTGGTAATGTTGGTAATATTTTTGGGTGGCTGGAACGGATTACCTGCGTTTACATAATTTCCTATGGGACAATGCGTTTCACAATACAAAATGTCCGAAAAAAAATGGATTAAACACGCATTCTTGTGAAAACATATTTTTGTGAAAACGATCTAAAGACCTTTTAAGTAGTTTTGAGTTTCAAAGAGACAACCTGCGGGCTCTGCAGCCTTACTTTTCTTTCCTGACAAAACTTTATACAGTCTATAGATATAGTCTTATGTCACGTTGAATGCTTGCTGAACAAATCCTGGTAAATGAGCGGTTACTATAGAAACGTTAAAAAATAACAAACACTGTGTCACTTCAGCAGCTCAAACCTGCTAAAGTAGAACACGATGTCCGGAACATTGTCCGAATAAACCTTTGACCCTTCGACTTGTTTATCCAAATGTTGGTTATGGAGTCCTTGTCGTACGGTAATGAGCAACACGGCAACAGCGTGACCTCGTGACCGATAAAAGCAGAATATTTTTCCCATACTCCAGAGCACTCACCCTGTGACAATCACAAGCAAAGATCGATAAATCCCTAATCCTGTAGAACACAACCACACACTCTTCACACATCCGTGATGATTTCTGTTAACCCGTGAATAAAAAAAAAAATATCTTGCTGCGTTTGGAGCTTATCACTTATCTTATAAAAAAAAAAAAATGAAAGAAAGAAAGGTAGCTCGGTTAGAACAAATAGCTAAGAGAGTGAGAGAGAAGCTAATCTCCAAATCAATAGTAATAAAGTGACTCTCTTCAGCCAATTTGGGGAAAAAATAAAACCTTTCTGTTAAACTTTCCCAGGAGCCTTCAGTGCTAATTACTCTGTGGCTTCTATATTAAGATAACACACACTTTCTTACTCTCTCTCTCTCTCTCTCTCTCTCACAGTGATGATCCATTACCTCTACATACTTCTTTCTCCATGGTCCTGAAATGAAAGTGCCAAGCCTGATGGATCTGCACGTGAACTTTCAGCTTCCAGGAAGTGGAACTCACTCGTTTTTTAATTCTGCCATGTCAAACCCTTAAACTATTACACTTGTTTTAATTCATTATGACTTCAGCACAAAAGGTGACTTCTTGACATTATACGTTATCGCCTCATATATTATACAGATGGGATATGAAGGTTCGAGAAGCAGTGGAGAACTTTCCATCAAAAAGAAATTCCAATCTGGTGAGCAAGAGTGAGAAAGTCTGTGTGACTCAAATAATCAAATATGGTTAGTTCGGTTATATTTGTAATAAATCGTATATAAATAAGAGATAATTAAAGGTGACCTAGATCTAGGTATAGATTATCCAATTTTGTTGGAACTGCCCTGGAGAGGTAATAGATAATGCTCTTCTATAAGATTTTATTTCATCTGTTCATGCAGTGGTGGTGTTCAAGAGCGATGTCTGAGACTCCAAAATGTTCCACAGTACCGGGTTTGAGCTACCCACAGCTTGGTGTGTGAAAGCCATAGTGTATGATTTACCACTTATTAACTTTTTGTGCCATAATGATGTGGGGGCGGAGTCATCCTGGATGAGACCACACCCACAACAATGGTAATGTATCATCTGTATAAACAAAAGAAAATTTTGTCTGTTACATTGACCAGAATATCTTTACATTTTATACCCTGGAGAACCAGAAACCAGCCTCAGAAATATTGTTTGCAAAACTGTCTGGACAGAATTTACTGAATCTCCTGCAGTCCTTAGATCTCAGCCTGAAGTTTAATCTGCACCATCAGTGAAATCTAAATGTGGAGTAAAAGTGATGTTATGAACAGTTATGTGCCGGATTTAATAATCTACTTTATAATAATCTACTAATGCGCTACTGTCTCAATGTAAACAAACACCTGCACCAATAGATATTAATTAGAAAAGATAAAGTGAATATTTTTACTGGGATTAGTTCATATTTTCACTTTGGCTGAAATACGTCAGAAATACTTTGTACTGACTTGCAGTGGGTCTAATGGAGACAAGGAGACCAAAATCATCACAAACAAACAAACAAACAAACAAACAAACAAACAAGTTTTCCCTTCTTTCCATCACAACCCAATTCCATATGGAGAAAAAAACATGCATAAATAAAACAGAACTGAAAAGTACAGCAGAAGTTCAGCCCCAAATTCTGATATTCTTCATGCCACTAAGAGAAAAACACCCCTCACTGTATATTTATCAGACCGTGTGTTTGCTGTGTAGCATTCGTGTACTACGTGTGTGTGTGTGTTTTTTCACGCCGAAGCGCTCCTAATAAACAGCCGACGATAAAAGGTCAGAGACAAGAGCAGGCCAGGCTCAGCGCTGGCAAACCCCCGCCTCTCCTGAGCTCTCATTATCCCTGCTCCATCCCTGCTGCCTCACCTGCTCCCCGCCTCTCCTGCCTTCTGCTCCAGCGCTGAAACAAGCCTGGTGAGCAATGAGAAACAAGAGGAGGGGAACAGCTGGCTAGCATCAAAATCACAACACCCGATGAAGAATGGATCCATATTCTGTAGAGGCAGCACTTTCTCTTCTAGCCAAGAAAAACAGTCAGGACGTCAGGAGAAGACACAGAGCCGTAACTTTTCAGGTGTTTTATCAGGGAAGATAGCTCACAAGTTTCAGACCAGTTTTAAAACTTAATCCACGGGGAGCCAAAAGTATTTTTTCCCGAATTCTATTAAGATTGAAACATTTCAACACTCCCTTTAAATAGTCCAGAAATTGATGCAATGACTTAAGAAGCTTCTGACTGCCCAATTGTCATAAGTATGAAGTTTATTAAGAGTGCATCTGTGGCTGCAATAAGATGTAACTTGACAGCCATTTTTTTTTTTTCTTTAAACCCTTAGGAATTCCACATGGAAATCTTGGAATTATGGAGATATTGCATAATTTAGGGAGGAAGCACAAATCATCTTCCTAGGACGAAAACACTTTGGGCTAAAAGTTTTAACTGAATCCCAAAACATTAACAAAGGAACTCAAGACTTGGAGTTGGACAAAGGTGACAAAGGATGTGCAACCATCATTTAAAGAGATCTAAATCCAAAACACTGTGAAGAAGGTCTTGCTCCAGGATTGGGATAAAAAAAAAAAATCCAGACTAGAAGATCACCAACCTTTCAGGGAAGTATTCTCTGTTCAGATGTTTAGCCATATGGTGGGAAAATAATAGTCAAGCTTTTGATCCTGAAAACATCATCAGATTGTGAAGCATGGTGGTGGTAGCATCACGGTTCTGGGAAGTTGTACTTAAACTGTACACACAATCATTCACCAGCACCACTTGCACGTTACAGGAACTCGGCTGGGAGTTATTCCCACGTCTCCCGTACAGTCCTGACCTCACTTCAAGACATTTCCACTTAATGGAAAAGCCATTAAAGGAGTTCCTGGGAGGCCGGCGTTTCAGAGATTAAGCTGCGGGTCCTGAGAAAACTTTCTACCTTGATAGTGTCCAAGCACTAGTGAAACACTGGGGTAAGTGCATTAGTGTATGAGGAGATTATATGGAGAAATAAAGGGAGTTTTTCCTCTCAAAAGTGTGTTCTGTCATTCTGAACACTCAAAAGTCCCGCTTTGACTTGAACACCCCTAGTAAATCCATTAAGCCTTGTTCAAGCTTAAAACGTTTGTATATAGATAATCCATAATAGAAAGATCAAAATTAATAAATCTTAATTTTCAATATTCTACAAACAAATTTAAGCTTGAAATGAAAAACATCTAAAAACATTTGCTATATTTGAGAATGTTTTATTTGCTTTAATATTACTTCCTGCCGTGTGTGTTGTTGTTATCTTTAAAGTTTGAGAACTAATCCTATTTTATTGTTAGTGTCCAAATGCAATGAATATGAAGAAGAAAAACTAAAATAAAAAGTTAACTGCAAGTCAGCCGAAATATGGTGAGGAGGTGTTTGTGTGTGATTTTTATGTGTGTGTGTGTGTGTGTTTGTGTGTGTGCGTATGATAAATAACTCAATAAAGTGAAGCACAAAATTCATAATGTTGTCTGCTGTGAAATATGGCTGGGTCTGGGTTGTGTAAAGCCGGTATCTGTGTTTGGTTCTTATCACTAAAATGTCTGTTTTGAAAAGCGAAGCTGAAGAAGTCTTTCATCACTTTATCCTGTCCTTTGTTGTCGCCATTATCGGGACGTAACCGATTTAACCTAATGAAGTGAAAACGCAATTAATTTCTTGAATTGTTGTGTCTGCGAGCAGACGATTTGCCAACCGCTTCCTGGAGACATCGCTGTCGCAGGGTCGGGTGGGCGTCCGATTTCCGACAGCAGGCTTATAATGTAGCTTGCCAGCAATTATGATGAATTACTGTAATTAACTGTTACCAAAGAAAGCATGGTTCGGTTGATGGGGAAGCTTTTTATGTTTTTTTTTGAGAAAGGTACAACGACCTCTGTTGGCGTCTGAGCAGGTGCCTTGGTGTCTTCTTAATCATGGTTAAATACATCAAAGAAG
Organism: Clarias gariepinus; assembly: GCF_024256425.1. Lineage (NCBI taxonomy): Eukaryota > Metazoa > Chordata > Actinopteri > Siluriformes > Clariidae > Clarias > Clarias gariepinus. Next base: position 1,577,641 of record NC_071118.1, on the reverse strand, counting down.
CTAAGCGTAACAAAGAGGAAGAGAGAGAGAGAGAGAGAGAGAGAGAGAATCCACTTTTAATTACAGTATGCCAAATAAAGGATCCAAAGCAAACATATATAGACATAAACACACATCATAGCCACAACTCATAATGGCAAGGATTTACAACTATTGTCATGTTCATGCACATTATATATATATATATATATATATATATATATATATATATATATATATATATATATGTTTTCTATAAACTAGGTTCAGATGATGACATCATATCGAATAGTGCTCGAGATGTAATCAATCAACAACAATGAAGTGACGGATCAGATGATATTAAAACTAATCAGCAGTGTGAGTCTTTTTGTTCTTTTTTAGGATCGCATTAAAAAGTGTTTTAAAGTATGGAGGTACCTTGGTCAAAAAATGTAAACCGGCGAGTTCTTAAATTTGTATTGTGATACGCATGTTCCCATAGAAAATAATGTAAATGCAGATAATCCGTTCCGTCCACCCAAAAATATTACCAATATTACCAATTTCCAACATTATAATCATATGTTTGCATCTAAAAACAATGGAAAAAGATTTAGAAAAGACATGTAAATGAAATAAAATATTAATAAATAGACGTTAAACCTCATTTAACCTAAATTTATAATTCCTCTTAGCAGCGGCTGCTTTTAAAAACAAACTGAAAGCGGCTCCATTTTCTTCTTGCTACCGTCCCTGATAACATTCTTGGGACCCGCGGTGCCACGTTTTCACTAAATCTAAAAAAACAAAACAAAGTCAAATTTTCCTTTCTTCTTCTTTAAGATAAATTTCTTAGGGTGAAATGTCGCAAGGCAACAATGTTCGTATTCTGAAGCGGAGCTGGTTGCAGACTGAAAACTAAAAACAGTGAAAAAAGGTGACTGTGAGCTAATATAAGCCCAGTACTTTTGATAAATAAAGGTCAGTACCTCTGTATTTTCACTCAAGTACACATGTAAATGTAGAACGTCTACTTTCACTTGAGTATCAACACTACAGTATATTCCAGATTAATACATATACATGTATAGCTATAGCTAGCTATTTTTTTAATGTTCAGCTAGCTAGTTTGTTTAATTGTGTTTCTGGATGGAGGTTGCTAATAAACACAGCATCATTAAACTAGCTAAATGATGTTCACAACAATGTGCCGTATATTTTGTGGTGTTTTACAGCCAGTAGCTTTCGAGCAGTCAGTTTCTTTAGATTCTGGCTCCAGTCATATTTTCTGCTCTTTGCTGAAGATAGCACACTCCTCCGGTTGTTTACTGCTTTCTTCCAACACGGCTAATTGCTTTCTTGAGGGCCGTCAGTAACACGAGGGCACAGCTGGGGTTTTGAAGATGACATTATTGCCAAAAATGACACACAGATACTCATGAGCTTATTAGCAAACCAGACATCATACAAAGTCTCATGACCCATCACGACCCGTCAGCAGCTTTTAAATATAATAATGAAAATGGTTCATAAGGTAGAAGCAAGTATTCTGACGCTTCTGCAATATATATGACTTGCATCAGAATATAATGTTTTCTACTTTAACACACAAATCTTTCATTTGAGCGCAATTAGCTTCACGTGGTGTCAAGTTCATGGGTAAAAATGATTCCTCATGATCCCAGTCCTGGAATATGGCACGTGCCACCAGAGAGAAATAGAAACCCTCCATAGATGTGATGACCTGGTGATTCAGTACATTCAGGTGGTCGGCTGACTTCATTTTATTGCCCCATAACGTTACTGAGTCTCGACCTGAGTAACTGATCAACCCCAGATCATAACACTGTCTCCAGAGGCTTGTACAGTGGACACTATGCATGATGGGAGCATCGCTTCATGTCCTTCCCTTCTCACCCTGACACGCCCATCACTCTGGAATAGGGTCAGTCTGGACTCATCAGGTCACATAACCTTTTTTCATCGCTCCATAGTCTAGTCTTTACGCTCCCAAGCAAACTAAAGTCTTTTTTTCGAATAAGTCCTACTAACAAGAGCTATTTAAAATAGCTCTAGTTTCTACATTTTTTTTTTTACCATGTACCTTCACCAAACGTTTAAGTCATCTCCTATAAAATTTATTCTAATCACATTTCTTTTGTAAAGTTAAGTGTTCATCACTATACCGCTAAGGATGAATAATGTGTTGGACAGCTAGTTGTTTTCATTGCTTAACAGTATGCATATCTATTCATTAATATACTTAATACAGTTTCGTAAATATTCATTCATCTATTTTATAGTGTTATATTTATACTATTGTATAACATTGACATTATAAGACAGTGTAGTGAATTTACATTATACATGATTGCAATGTTTAATACAATAAAGAATAACATTTTTTAAATATATATTTGACCATGTTAAGGCAAAGTTTCAGGGTGCATGGTTTTGAACTGTGGGAGGAAACTGGAGTACCCAGAGGAAACCCACCAATCACTCATTGGGAGAACATGCATGAACACAGATACGAGGCGGGAATCAAACCCAGTTCCTCAAGGTGCAAGGCGAGAGTGCTAACCACTATGCCACTATGCCACCACAATGTTATACAGATGCAAACTTAAGCAGGCTTTCAATCTTTTTCTCGCGCTCTCTCTCTATATATAGCTTTCTTCAATAAATATTGAATGAATATTTCCTACCAAAAAAAGTTGACTTACTCACTGTCTATATCGCTTTATCCTATATTCAGGGTCACGGGGAGCCTGGAGCCTATCCCAGGAGACACGAGACGGGGTACAACCTGGACAGGGTGCCAATCCATCACAAGGCTCGCACACACACACCCACTCACACACTGGGAAATCTGAGAAAGCCAATTAGTCTAATCTGTATGTCTTTTGACTGTGGGAGAAAACACACCAAGAACATGCAAACAGAGATGGGAATCGAACCCGGACCCTGGAGATGCAAGGCAACAGTGCTAACCACTAACCACAGTGCTATTTTGTTATACAGTGCAAAATTAAACAGGCTTTCAATCAAGAGGTTACCATGCCAAGGTAACTTTCTTTAATACATTTTTTTTAGATTTCCTACATCAGTGAGCTGACTTTTTTGTTTGCTGAAAAGAAAACTAAAAGAGTTCTACTTATTAGTCTTACATGGTGTAGAGAATCTGCAGTGCGAGTCCCAGTGAATGAGATGTTACTATAGAAACAATGACATGTTAGAACCTGCGTTTTTATATAAATCTGTGTGTTTTTTTTTTTTTTAATGGTACAGACAGGACTACTGTCTGAGCGAGGAAGACATGTGTCGCCTGCCAGCAGACCGTGCACGATTTCTGTGAAGCTTCTCTGAAGGTTCGGTCAAATTCCCATGAAGGGTTTCGGAGGAGTTGCTGTGGATAGAAAGAAGTGTGATGATGACAGACTGCGCCGCCGACACACACGCCAACGGGAGACGGCGGATAGCGATCCCCATGTGTCCGTCTCTGCTGCACAGGCAGGTGACATAACGATGAACACCTTATGACCAAATCAGCTTTGAAAAAATTGCCTGCAAAAGAACGCATATGCACTAATGAGAACCCAAGAAAGATTCAAAACGATGTGCTGGGAAACTCGAGAAACTCAAGAGAACTTATTTCCAGTGACTAAAACGTCCCAGAATGCGTGACATATTGCTTTGATTGATAATGACTAATTGTAAACTTGTAATTAAGAACATTCTTAGACATTTTTTTGCTGTAAAAATCTGAGCAGTTGTTTAGTATTTAATGTTTATGCCTTTAAAAGTTTTTACTATTACACACACATCATTCCTCAACTTTCCTTTAGTTTTTGTCATTCATAAACTCGCGACCTCTGGGAAAAACAAACAAACAAATAAATAAATAAATGAAATGAGGCATTGCACACCCCCATTCCCCTCGAAGCATTCAATCTAGCTTAAATTATAGCCCTTTCCTTTTAGCGTGACACCCAAGCCAACAGCTAACCCACAAGGTTATCCAGGGGGCAGAGAGCCTTGGCTGTCGACTGGCTGCACGCTTCAGATGGAAAAAGAGCTGTGAGGAATGGCACCGGGTTGATGAAGTCAGCATGGCGGAAGAGGTGTTGCGAAAGGGGGGGGTGGTGTCCTAGCGGCGCTTTCGTTCACTGCAGACAAATCGATCGATAACTGAAGGCCAGGGTGGATCTCAGAGCGCAGCATGGACAACCGGAACGTGGATTAGAGCACATGCTGTCCATCATTGGGTTGAGATTGGAGCTTGGTCCTCCTCCACGCTTAACCTGCGTCATTTATCACCCGCCTGGTGACCTCATTAACATCCTACGGAATTACAGATGGGCTTGTTAGAAACAGCGCCACCTGCTTCCTTCTTTTTCTTTCGCCTTCTCTATTGAGCAGGAAGACGTGAAATGACAGCTACGTCCCCAACACGTCCTCCTTCATCACCTTCTTCATCTCATAGCAACCCACTCATTTTCCTGACTGAGATGATGATGATGGATGATTAGTGCACCGTTCTCTTGATGGAAGCTTGGCTGATTGAGTTCAGCCGAGACTGGAAGATTTGACTAATACAATAAATATCTGGATATGGTGCAAGTGGTGGCGGTCACGTTTGAATATTGGTGGCTTGTGTATTTAAACATGCTTACACATAGCATTTATTAAAAAGCAGCAAAGTGTTTAACGTTATTGCACAGTACAATAAATACTGATTTTAGATGTTCCTTTGGTGCAGAACGGGTTTCTTGTTCGTTGCCGGTTGTTGCCGTTCTCCAGGTGTTGAACCTATGAGAAATATTATTAACTAGCAGAAGTACCCAATGGGTAAAGAGTTTAATGTAATCAGTGATATTACTATTTCAGGTTAAAGGTATTATTGTAAGGTTGAGTATCTTACGCCTTGTTCTGATGCTGTTGACATGATCTGGCACATATCTGCTCATAACTTCACTTCTACTCAATATTTTAATTTTAACGCATAAAAATGTGACCTCACATACAGTATGAGGCACATTGGTTTTAAACTTCCTGGAGGAAGAAAAAACAAACATTGATGTGTCCATTCATCTTTGAAGGTTCAGTTTTTATAGTCTACTAACCTTTTTTTTGGAGTAAGCCATGCTGTGTCGTATGTTTGAGGATTTTGGCAGCTTGTAGGTGCATTACGCTCATTTTTGTGTCTTCCATATACTCTGTGCATACATGAGCTGTGTTTCATTCCGAAGTGTACTTCACAAGGTGCTCCCTACTCTCTGCTCCGTGGTAACATACTGTAAGCACCTCGGAATACCTGTCGCTGTTACTGGGAATATTTCACACTACGGACATTAAATATCTAATATTTATTCAAACAAAAGCTGATACAATTGTAAACATATGCTTTTGAACAGTGCATAGTTTGTAAAAAATATTTTGATTAATAATAATAATAATAATAATAATAATAATTGATTTATTGAATTATTGTGTCCTAGTAATATAATGTCCTGGATATTAATGATAATAAATATATAAATATATATAATGAATGAAACATAAACATATCATTGAAACAGTGAGTTCTGCCCAATGTACAGACAAAACCTTTCTTTTATTTATATAGATATTATGTTTATTCATGGAAATATTCCCTTTTTTAAAATTTATTAGCAGCTAGGCTAAACTTTATCCCTAATTTCAAAATTTCAAATTCCACCCAATATCAAGTTCACAAATTATACTGTACAACACCTACAGTACCAAACATCAAAGATGGTGATATTTGCTTCCTCTAAATTCAAGCATCCTGTCCATCTGCCCTCTTCTGCATACTGTACATGAGCTCACAGAGCTCACAGATTGGCTAGTGTCACCAAGTAGGCCCCTCCCACCCAGATAGTGAAGGTACTGTTTTATTCAATTTACCAGGCTTTTGTCAAAAGTACATCTTATTTATGTTTTGGTCACATGACTTTCTAACCACCAAGCGCAGCACATCCCAGACTAGTATAAAGAACAAGCAAAAAACACCTCTCTATAAGTATTATAGCGTCTCAAATGAAGACTTTTGTGCTGAAATAAAAGTAGAACTCACATGGTGCTGATCACTATGCAAAACATGAGCACATCCATAGCTTCCCAGCGCCATAACTACAGGGTGCAGTCAAGAATGGCTGCAGCTGACAGCTCTATTGTCTGTAAATCAAATAAACCTTTCTCCAACATCTGGACAGACATGCAAATTCCGCTATCAATATTCCTCTCAGCGCTCAATGGGAACTGCTTATTCTTGCAATGTAATCAATATTTCATATATATAAAAAAAGAAAATAACTTTCTCGTTTACCTCGTCACGTTTTTTTTTTTCTTTTCAGGCAGCCGGGAGCTAGATCAAAGCCGCGGAATGGTTTGATTTTCGTAAAAATGTGATTGGCAACACTGAGATGAGTTTTCCAATTGGTTTGAGACACCACTGTGAAATGATCTTACCCGTCTTGGATGATGAATTACAGTCTGTTAAAGGAAAACATTATCCTGGTCTACACACACACACACACACACACACACACACACACACACACGTACAGTACCATCCATATGCATTTGCATGACCCAGTTCCTCATTGTTATCAGATGATTGGCTGCTCGGGAGTTTCTTGGCCCGGTGTTGTTTTGTTGCCTGATGAGTTCATGCACATGGGTAACCCAAAAGGTCAAGGGTTAATTGTAGATTTGGTTTGTGTATCATGGTCCTGTTTCTGTTCTCGCTCGATAGGGAAATTGCCAGGGTCTGTGTCATGATGCAGAAAACTTAGAAATCAATCAGATGCATGGACAAACTGGCCAATAATAAACCACTGCCAGTTTCAGTCATGTGACGTTTGCTAGTCACCAATGGCAGAAAAGCAATGCAAAGTTTTACCTTCAAAATCATCGTTCATTGGCGTCATCTCCATCGCTATAGTGACCTGTTGTGACTATAGACTGTATAAAACGAACTGTTTAAACAAACCATAGATTTCCCAAAAGAGTGAGTTTGAAGTGGTTCTGGTCGGCACCATTATTACAGAAACTACAGAGACTCCCGGTCAGATTCTGGTTACCTAAAGTGACACATAGCAATGCAGCTGTCACTCAAATCAACCACCCCCCTAATTATGCATAATTCTATGTCTTATTATAATTTTATTTGATAAGTTACATAATAACTCATCCCTGTACACTTGTCCTGGATGAGAAATCTAGCTGTGAAGACCAAAACCGGTTTTTGTACCAGGCTGAAAACGTTGTTAAGTTGAACATTTAACATAGGGCTCCCACTCACCTTTTGAGCCTGGTGGTCATTCGAGGAACTGCACGTTTTGCACTTCCCCAATCAGATGGATTTATTTTTCAGAACCAGACATTGCCTCTTGATTTTACCCAAGTACTCACAGTACAGATGATTGAAGCTCTTGAGTCTAGAGTGTATGGGTCTCTCGTTGGTCTGTACTTTAAAATCCATTGTATGGTTTTGAAGTCAAACTAAGTCCAACCCTTGTTACAATCGAGTTGCGAGTGTTTAGTCGCATGTCTGGCGTACATTGTCACGTGCGTGCGTCGTGCATCCCAGGATGTCCGGAAGCAAGCGTAAAAAAGCAGCAGTGATGAAGCTGGTACTCCTAACGATGGAGACAAAAGTGAGAATAAATTGAGACAAACCTGTGATTTATGGTTGGGTAATTAGCCACAGTATTTTCACCGGTAATTTCTTTTGACAGCTTTATTGTAACATTCATAAATGAGGTTACTTAAAGTTAATTTAGCTGATTGTATTTAACTATAGCCACTTAAACTTGTACATGGCCAATATGCAAAACGTAATTACCAAGGGGTTACAGAATGTGTTTTTATTTGTAATTAATTTACTCATTTAATTTGCTTCTAACTACTCTACTTCTTCTTCTTTTGGCTGCTCCAGACAACTAACAGTAGAGAGCATGCTAGCTAATGTACTGTACCTTATCTCTCAATCAAGGTCAAGTGATTTAACAGTATAAATCGATATATATCTTCTAAATTGAGAGGTATTTGTTCAAATAGTTCTTCTGATATAAGAGAAGTCAGCTGGTTGGATTCAGGCGTCCACGACGGCTCGGGACCTGCTGGAACGACTACAGTTCACACATGTCTTGGGAACGTCTAGGAATTTCCTAGAAGGAGCTGAAGCTTGTGTTTGGGGAGAAAGGAAAAAGTCTGGAGTGACCCTTAACTTGGAGACGCAAACTTTAATCTATTTAATCATACCCTCAAGGCAAGGCACACTCCTGTACTGTACAGTGAAAAAAAATCGTCTTGATAGCATGTGGTACTCAGTGTGATATCCTGAATAAATGACAGTGCTGTCATTGTTACATAACAGTTTATATAACTCCCGTATGGTCTTGTGTTAAAATATACTTGCTTTTTTTTTGAAGTCTCAGCGAAGAAACATCCATTTTATTTGCCTGCAAGTAATTAAACTAATCTTTTCCCCAGTCATTTCCGTCTTTTCTGCAACGCTGCCATGATCCATTACTCATCAGAAATATTTAACTTATTCAGCTATAAATACTGTACAATACACACATATTGTACACTCATTACTCACTCATCTTCCTCACCGCTTTATCCTGTATTCAAGGTCGCGAGGACCTGGAGCCTATCCCAGGAGGCCTAGGGCACGAGGCAGGGAACACCCTGGACAGGGTGCCAATCCATCGCAGGGCACACACACATTCACTCACACACTATGGGCAATTTGGGAATGCCAATTAACCTAACCTGCATATCTTTGGACTGTGGGAGGAAACCGGAGTACCCGGAGGAAACCCACTAAGCACGGGGAGAACGTTACGCTTGGTGACTAGCATCAGTTCTAGTAGCTTGGGCAAGTTACAGAATGCTTGTCATGTGCCTGAGCACCACCAATTCTAACACCACCGCTGGCAATTAAATTGAATAACACTGGTTATCAATTGGCATGGTGGCTTAGTGGTTAGCTCTGTCGCCTTGCACCTCCAAGGTCTGAGGTCGATTCCCACCTCAGAGTCCATGTGCATGGTGGGTTTCCTCAAGGTACTCCGGTTTCCTCTCACAGTCGAAAAACAATGGTCTCCATGGTCCGTAGTTGGACTACGCAGGTTCCTAGATGAATGAATGAATGAATGGATGGAGGGATGGATGGATTATCAATTATATAATCTGGTGACAGAATCATGGGCACCCAAGTATCATCTATGACCGTGGGGACCAGGCCAGCCTGTCTGGTCTTATAGAGAATCAAATGCAGCACTGAAAAAAACTCAATTCTGGCCATGATAGAAAAGTATCAGAACATCCAGTGCATCACAGCGATGCGTATGCAGGAAAAGACTTGTTTAACTGGTCTACAAATTCCACAGACCGCAGATCCCTGCTTATGTTGCTTAACGTCCATTGGAATTGTAGGAAGTCTGGTTTCACAGAACAGACTTCAGATGTTAAGCGACGCAGACATTTACATCCTGTGGACACTCATCCTGCCCATGCCTTCAGTGCAGGAAAGTGGCTTAAGTTCTATCATTAGTGGTATGAGCAATTCAAGGGTGTATTTCAGGTGAGAGATAGAAATACAGTACATTATGTTAAAATGCAAAACATTAAACCGAATATTTTGTAGGTTCCATTTGGACCACTGGGGCCACTCTGGACCCTCGGCACGCAACTTTTGCGGAGCGTTTGGTGACGTACTGTGATTTCTGGCAGCAGGACAATTGGATGCTCTGGGTCATGGGGTGGGGCTTCTGTGGATTGGACTTGCTTGTCCGGTGTATCCCAGGGGTGCTTGTTCGGATTGGGATCTGGGAAGTTTGGAGGCCGGGTTGGGGGCCTTGGGCTCTTTGCCTGCTGGGCCCTGTGCAAATGCTGTGCCTTTCTATTGGCACCACTATTGACTTATTGTCTGTGATTTGTGCTGCATTGGGCTTTCTTTGGGATCGAACCGGACAGACTGGCCTGGTTCCAGTGAGACTGGGTGATACTTGAGTGGCCATGATCCTGTCACCAGTTTACTGGAATATAATCGCTGATCCATGTTGATATCGTAATGTCTTAATGTCATGTGGTGTTAATATGATCGTGTACTGTATATTGACACCAGAATTGATTCCTTTACACTGTAAGCTATTTAAAAGTATAGCATTAACAGTACACCCTGTTAATAAATGTGATTCTATTAATGTACAAGATGTATCATTAGTATCCAAGTTATTCACAAATAAATAGACTATGTAATATGAATTATTTATTGGTGAGATGTTAATTATGCACAAATCATTATGATATTGATATTACGGTGTCTTTGATTCAATAATGAATGATGCATGAAATTAATGCCAGGCCTAGACTTCTTTCTCGCTCCAGTGAAGCGCCGTGACTTATGGATAATTTTACTTGTCCACTTTCAGCGAACTGATGAACTGGTGTTTGCTTGCAGATTCATAAGCAGTTTTGCTCCCTATGATTTGGAAACCTACTTAACATGGAAGCCCACTTTGCAGGGAACTAGTAAGTGATCAGAACACGCCCATTATCTTTATTAACACTTCACTACAACCCTTTTTTTCTTCACTTGTTCCATTTCAAGACACAGCTGAAAATCACCTGCAACAAGCACCTGAGATCACAGCAAGAGCATGGCTGTGTGTACTGTATCTATATTATTTTTTTATGATTTTGCAGGGACAGAAAGTGCCCGTGTAGCTCAAGAGCAACTCAAACATGTCTTATGCATTATGCATACTGTACATGCCACAACATAAAGTAATGTAGTACATAATACATACAGTACACTAAAGATGGAACTTGATGCTCTTCTCACAGCTAGTCCCGCTGTATTGCGCTCTTACAATACTGCAACAGACTGTCTAAAGGTATATTTAGAGTCTTCCTCATGCTTGAATTCCCTTTTTTCTTTTTTTGATTCAGGATGCAAGGTGTCGGAAGGAAAATCTTTGTATTAGCAACTCACCGAGCCATAATTCAATAGTTACTACGCAAACTTACCAGCGAAGCTCTGAATTTTTAACCTCTATCATGCTACAAATTGTTTTCAGCAAAACACATCATATGCATAAGAGCCATGTTAACAGAGCCTGATGTTTTATTCATAATGAATTATAAATAAAGACATTGCTGACGATCCCATTTATTCTGGCATATAATGGTCGCGAGTCCACCAGGCCGTACGTGATATGTTCATTTGCTGTATTGTTGAGCTTGTTCCTTTATTTATTTATTTATTTGAAATAAATGATTTCAGTCTATTTCTCAGGCTTTAATTAATACACTACGTAGTTCTCTTTATAAGGCGTTCTCTTTATCTTTACTCCAAGCCTAGTGGCGTTTAAGCACGGCGAACACAGCTAATCGCGAGTCTTCTTTCAATTACACATCTCTTCCTCCAACACTGACAGTGGGAACACTTCCATTTTACCAACACTAATTGGCCTGTCTGTCTGGTACGCTAATCTTTTAGGGCTGTTTATAAATATATACAGTAATTACTAACCCTAGTCCCTGTTTCTATAGGATATTTGTCAGCCCTACCTGGTACACACTAATTAGAAATGAAACGTTTTTCTCCTCAGGACTCTAAAGCCACAGAGAGCACAGACTCACCCAAACCCGTTCAGGGGTAAAAAAAATAATAATAAGGCGACATTATAGCTATATGAAACTGTCTGGTTTTTAAGGGTCGAAGGTCTGAGATGCTTTTCTGCTCAACACGGTTGGAAAGAGTGATTTTTTTTGGTCCTGTTTCTAGACAAAGGTTTTGAGAATAACACACAAAAACATATAATTTTTCACAAAGTTTGCTTTACTTTTAGATCTTTTTGTTAGATGTTCCTCTGGTATCCAGAATAAGTATAATTACAAGCATTTCATAAGTGTCAAAGCCTTTTTTTTTTTGGACAATTACATTAAGTTTATGCAAAGACTCAATATTTGCAGTGTTGACCCTTCTATTTCAATACGCCTTGACATGCTGTCAACCAACTTCTGGGCCACACCCATGGAATGGTCCAGCCCATTCTTACATAATCAATGCTTTGGGTTTGTCAGAATTGCCTCTGCCACCTGCCTCTTGAGGACCAACCACAAGTTCTCTGGCCATGGACCCAAAGCTCTATGTTTTGTTCCCTGACGTCACTTACTTGCCTTACGGCAAGATGCTCCATCATGCTGGAAAAGGCATTGTTCATCACCGCACTGTTCTTGGATGTTGCTCTCACCGAATTTTTTTGCACCATTCTTTATTCATGGCTGAGTTCTTAGACAAAATTGTGAGTGAGCCCACTGCCTTGGCTGAGAAGCAACCGCCACGTGAATGATCTCAGGATGCTTTACTGTTGGCATGACACAAGACTGATGGTACTGTAGCACTCGCCTTCTGTTTTCTTGTGTTTTTTGTTTTTCACACCACTCTTTGTGTAAACATGTGAAGAACTGGTGGAGAACTAAAACACATGAAAGCTGTAATTGCAAATCTGGGTTATTCCACCAAATACTAATTTCTTAATGTTATTTAGCCAAAGCATTACCACAATTGGTTTCCAAATTATTTGCATTTTGTTGTGTTTGAGTTACTGCAAGATCTTGGGTTTATTTTGATGTGTTGTAATGATGATGTAAATGAAACAAAAATGTTCATCTCACCAACACATGCATATATATATATATTTCTTCTTTCATCCAGGAGAAGCTCGTCGATTATAATAGACTATTATAATTGAAAAGCGTCTCCTGGATGAAAGAAGGTCAAAAAGTTTGTGACTCGGGTGGGAGGAGTCCCTGATGATGCTGTGTGCATTGTGAAGACCATCTTCTTTGAGGAAGGCGACTGTAAAATCACCAGTATCGCTGTTGGAAACACTTTCCCTACAGCCTCCAGGTAAACCTGTTCTCCCTGTAGTCCTAGTGGGAAGAAATGTTTTAGCACTAATGCTGTATTTTGTTAATCGTACTCTAGTTGAAACGTACTGTTTAAACAACCATCCAAGGGGAAACCATGATGTTTCTGCTGCTTTTTATTCTAAAAGCATGTGAATAAAACTAGTGGAGTTACAGAAAGTAAGAGAGAGAGATTACCATAGTCATTGGATTTCAAAGCCATTTCAGTTGTAATATATTTTAATATTTTTGGGAAACCTCCTTCCCACCAACACCAGGTAATCCGGCTCTCTTTCGGAAAGTGTCTTTATTATGGTGTGTAACTGAGATTAAAAAACCATAAAACAATAACGCAGACCACTTATTTTGCCACGCAGTAGTGCATTTCTGTCTTCAACAAAACGTCAGGGTGTCTAATAAAAACAAAAATATAAGTTTCTGTTCAAACAGAGGCAGGCATTTAAGATTCTAAGGGATGTTCAACTCAAACAGGGACTCACATTTACCTGCATATGTTACTTACGACATGATTTTTCTGCTGAATGAAATCTGCGCTTGAAGTCTTACAGAAATGTCACTTGCTTTTACGCCTTAAAAGCAAGTGACATTTCCATAAGACTTCAAGCGCAGTACGGCGATGCGACTCTTAGCCGTTGTAAAAACATCTGAACGGTGCAAACGTTTTAAAGAAGGCTGTACATCCGTGCATGACGATCCTAGCCGAGCGGAGCTCACTATAGTCGTTTATTCTGCAAGTGGAACGTCTGATCCTGGAAAAACGACGAATAACTTGTCACCAAGTTGTTATGGAAGAGACTCATCTGTCTGTGGGAACTCTACTCACACTCGCACTCACTCACCGATACCACTCGCACATTACAGGAACTCGTCTGGGAGTCATTTCCACGTCCCCCGTACAGTCCTGCCCTCGCTCCAAGTCATCTCCACATGTTTTGTAAAGGAGTTCCTGGGAGGCCAGCATTTCAGAAGTAACTCAGACATGCAGTCCGATCAAGGCTCCGGCATACTGAGAGAACTTTCTACCTTGATGGTGTCCAAGCTCTAGTGAAACACTGGGATAAGTGCATTAGTGTATCAGTGGATTATATAGAGAGTAAAGGGTGTTTTTACTTTCAGAACTGTGTCCTGTTATTCCGTACAATCAAAAGTCCCACTTTAACTTAACCGCATCTCATAATTAGGATATACCGTATTAGTTAATTAAACCTGACACACTGATTCTCGCTGTTCCACATGACGAAAGCCACGTAGAATTAGTGTTATGAATTAGCATACAAATGATGATAAAGCAGATTATAAACCACCTAAATGCAACAACAGGGAACAATGAAATGATCCAATCAGAAACAAGCAGTCAGAATTTACCCTGCTCCAGCCTCTGATTGGCTGCTACTGTGGCACAAATAACAAAACAAAAAAGTTTTAGGAAAACAAGTTTTTATTTTTTTTTGTTAAAGAGTGTTATTTTTTTTTTTGGAGTCTTTAGTTCGGGATTTTGGCCCAAAAATAACACCATATGCATAAACAATGCATCGCAACAGAACAGGTGGGAGCGTGCTTTTATGGTGCGTCTCACAGCTGGTGTGGGTTTAAACACCAATCAAAGCAGAAGCTTGTGTGCAACTAAAAGGCACTTTTGGTGTTAAATGGCCTGTTGGTCACAGCTGAGTAATTTGTTCAAATGCAATAATTAGTTCTGTTGTATTTAGTTAGTATTTAAAGTGAACCTTTGATACAAAGGATGCTTTTTAGTCATGTTTAGATATTCTCCATAGTAGCAAAAATCATGAGAAAAAACATCCCTGCATTTTGTCCTTTTTCATTTGTATATTCCTTTTGTGACATCATATAAGAAGAGCCCCTCCCCCGGCTTATTGCTCAACTTAGTCCCTTTGGAGGACTCAGAAATATCTCATTTATGAAGATCATGAAATGGCATGAATAAAAGAGGATAAGATTATGTGACCTGTGTTAACTTATAGCAACATATGGGACCTTTAAGTGAGGTCAACTGTTTATAATAAGGAGTGAACATCCACACGAACAGGTTGTAACAAACTGCATGCTGCACTTGAGACAGGAAAATAGCACATTATGCCTATTATTACTTATTTTGTCCAGGCTGCACTGAGCCGGTCCCAGGAGAAGGTAACAAAATGGCATTAATCGGAAACGTCCGCTTGCGTTGGCAGCCTTAATTTTTTTTCTCCCTTCATTTAATTTGTTATCCATCTGTAATTACTTGTGGCCATGTTTCATGCCAGATAAGTGGAGCTCTCGTCCTTCCCCTTTCTTTTTTTTGGCAGAACTTTCAGGACGCTTTGTACCCGGGTCGGGTTCGCAGTAATTATACTTGATAGAAATAGCAGACTCTCCATAAGGACTTTATTGTATGCAGGACTGAAAAGGAGGCTCGGGATTTGTACACTTTGAATTATTTAAGCAGCGAAATCGCTTCTCTAGCATCCATCAGAAAAAATGATCATGGTTTATTTGTTTATTCTTCAATCACTTTTGTTTTAATGTGGTTGCGCTCAATCCAAAGCCTGTCATGTGAACACTGTATTTTAGGGGTGTCAAAAATTATGACGGATATTTAGGATTTTACAAGAAAGTCCTAAAATAAGTTATTTTAATGAGACTTTTTTTCCATAGAAAAAGTATTAAGTCATTCTTTTAAAGGGTGCCAATAATTTTGGCATGCACTTTTTAAATGAAGAGACTGTAATGTACTGGGACATTCTGTAGAAGGTTGGAGAAGGATTGGAGTGATCTTGGACTTGCACTCTTGCACCGTGCAGAACATTTCCCAGAGATTTGTGGCGTTCCTCTTGTGATCTACCATCCTTAGTGGAGACCAAATATTTTCAATTGTGTCTAGAGACTGAGAGGGTCTTTATACAACCTTGATTTTGTGCTGCTGTAAACATTGATTTCGAAATTCTTTCCTTGGACACCGAACCACAGCCCAGGTCCAGCCTTCGGGCACAGGAACCCAGATTTCCAGATAAAATGGTCTGAAATTAAAATTGAATTTATTACACTGCTGACCTTAATGAGAGACTCTGGGTCCAAAAGAAAGCCCCAAAGCATCAAAGAGGCACCGCCATATTTTACGGTGGGTATGAGGTGCAGAATAACAGAACACAGTTCTGAGAGTTTAAACTCCCTTTATGTCTCTATATAATCCACTGATACACTAATGCACTTATCCCAGTGTCTCACTAGAGCTTGGACACCATTAAGGTAGAAAGTTTTCTAGGGACACCGGAGCCATGATTGGACTGCCCGCTTAACATCTGAACCATCGGCCTCCCAGGAACTCCTTTAATGGTTTAAACATGTGGAAATCTTGGAGTGAGGTCAGGACTGTACATAGGGCATATTTTGAGGAACTCCCAATCGAGTTTCTGTGACGTGCAAGTGATATTGGTAAGTGATTGTGTGTACTGTATGTTTCGTACAGACAGATGCGTCTCTTGCGCAAGTTATCTGTTGATTTTCAAGGATCAGGCGTTCTACTCGCTGAATGTTCACAGGAACAACTGCAATGGTTTCGGAGCTTTTTTGTCCGGGATCATTCACGGGCATCCGGTCTTCTCTAATACGTTTGCACTTTTCCTAAGTTTTACTGCGGCTAAAAGTCTCATCACCGTTCTGTGCTTGAAGTTTTCTGTAAATGTCAACCACTTTAATGCCTCCATTTTTCAGAAATTTCATCAAAGAAAGTTCTAGTTTGATTTCAACACCCCTCATAGTTAGTCCCCCCAAAACTAGTTTCATCTGACCAACACCGAGCACACAATTCCACTTGTAACTTCTGTCTTGCTTGATAAAGTTCAGATACTGGTTTCTTGATCTTAGAAAAGCTTTTTTTTTCATGGAACTCATCCAAAGATTTTCTCCTTATGAAGGTGGTGTCTCACTTGCAATTTTGAGACAACAAAAACAAAACCCCAAGTATCACTTTAGCATTTCTGAAACTGTGATCTTTTGGCTCCTCTTTGCCTTTTTCACCATCCTCCTCACTGTCCATAGGGAAATAAAATTATTCATCTCTTCCCTTGCAAATTCTCTTTGCGAAAAAGTTCTGTTTACTCTGGCCCGGTCCGATAGTGCTCATTGAACTGAATCTATGCAACTCAACATTTTTGTTGTTTCTCATTAGAGTTAAGAGCTCTGTAGATTTTGCGGTAAATGTTGCGTATGTTTTACCTCCTACAGTAGGTCCTCTACGTACGAACATTTAAATCCGCAAATTTCAAAGATACAAACATGCGCTTTGCATGTTCAATCGCGGAAGTTTGATTACAAGTTCACTGTCACATGCATGCATCCCAGCATTTACTGCTAAGAAGCGGCAAGCATTTCTAACATGAAACATTCAATCATCAGCCCAATTCTAAAGAACTCTGTACTGTTATATACTGTGTGTAGCTAATTGTGTTCGTATCCTAGTTCCTAGACAATGTTTGTTGGACTTACGGACGAATTGGACTTGCAAATGAGCTCCCAGAACTGAACTTGTTTAATAATTTGGCCACATGTCTTTTGGACAAAATCAACTCTTCTGGACTTGAAACAACACTTTTGCAGAAATACATTTATTGACTATATGGTTTGCAATGTCTCCAAACAGTTGAGGAAAATTCGATTCCATTCATCCATCCAGCTAGCCAGCCAGCCAGCCATCCCGGAAAGGATGCCATTATTATGGGATTAGACTGTATTTCAATAAAAAGCCAATGTACAGCGAACTGACGCTGAAGTTATTTGTCTCTGTAGATGAATGAGTGAGAGAAAGGGTGAAGATACAGAGGTGAAGAATAGAGTAGCCACCAGCATAGAGTGCTACAGTGAGGTCAGGAACGTGCTGGACAGGACCAAGAACACGCTAGACTGTTTTCTCGGCTGTGGCCTGACTTCAGAACCGTGCTGGAGGGCATGCTTCTCTGAGTGAGGGTTCTGGCAAGAGAAAGAGATGACAGGGCGAGACAGAGAAGAGACAGATGCACAGCTACACGTTCTGCATCTCCGGGGAGGCTCAAGGCGATAATCACCCTCCAGCCAGTGCTGATCGAGGCTGGCTCCGCCCCAAGTGCGCATGCATTTGTTGTTGCCGAGCGCAGTGTCGGTGGCATCATCGGCTCTGTAGCTGCCACTGCGGCTAAATGGCATCCCACTGGGTTGAGGCACGGAGCGTCCCATTGGGTATGTTCTTTTGTTCAATCATCATTAGAAGAATGTTTAAAATTCTGTCCCAGAGCCACCACGAAGTGTTTGATTCCCTATTAAAAGTCAGAAAGTGTGGATTAATTTTCTTGAACTGCACAGCTATGACTGATGTGAATTATTCATGAGGTTCACTTTAGTTCTAATACATCATTGCTTTCATAGTAACGGCTCATTTTGGGGCGAATACGTACTACACTGATTTAAAACTTCTAGCTGGAGTGAAGATTTCTGTTAGGAGAAATATTAATATTAATATCAACGTTAAAGGAGTCTCCAGTGTCAGTAATGGACTTCTGTGCTTTTCAGTTTCTTTATAACAAGCTGTGTTAGAAAGTGCTGAGCAAACTACAAAAGCATTGTGTGTTGTCCATTAATTAATACCATATTGCATTATTCATTACCAAGGTGTCTCCAAACCGTCTTAATGGATCTCCATTTATCTCCATTTAAATATTTGACGATTGCCTCCATCTCACGTCTCTGCTCAATCCACGCTGCTGTTACGGGCTGACTAATCAAGGCAAGTAATTGGGGTTGAGCATAGTCAAGTCTCATAAAAGAGTCACAGACATGGGTGTTGTTGATGGCCCTCAACGCTCCCTCCTTCTCATTAATTTATTTAATCTTCAACCTTGCTGGGTCCTTCTCTACTCCGAGGCTTACTCGCTCCTCCACTTTTGTTTACCCAACGCATTCCCAGGCATTCTCGATCCAATTATTTTTGGTGACACAGCGCCTCCTCCCTCCATCTCTCCATCCCAAGCTGTCCTTGAGTAGTTGGCTAATTAGTTTCTCAGCAATTATCTGCCTGACTGCTCTGCCTCTGTGTTATCTTTGCATATTGTCATACAAAACCCAATAAGGGGAAAAAAAACGATACCTTTGATTATGCATTCCGCCCTCATTTGGCTTCTCTTATCCCGAGAAGCCAGGCCAAAACAAAATGGCCACCTGGATCCCGAACGAAGAGGCGTTTGAAGTAAACAACACCAGACAGCCTGCTAGTTGCATACATTTGAAGATACTTATTAATGGATGATACCTTTGGCCATTAGCTTGTCCTTTGCTGCTTGGAACGAGGTCACCATCTGTGGCTATGTTGGGACCAATGCAAGCATCTAACTTATTTATCACTTTCTCTTCTTAGCTCACATTCTGCTGAATTTAAGGCGTTTTATCATGCGCACAACATGCCTTCGCGGAAAGACGTCTGCCCAGACACGTTTATTTATAAATTTCAATATTAGAAAACTAATATACTAGTTGCTCTACTTTAGGGTAAAAAACTGTACCAATTCTATTTCAGCACTTACAGTAGTTTGCAGACAAATTCCTAATTCTACTGTTTTCTCAGAAAAATATACACACGCCTTAGGCAAGGCCTACAATGGAAACGGTCCATCTGGAAAGACTTTCATTCTTGCAGCGAGGGCATTTATTTGAGAACAGCTGCCTATTTCCATAATAACAAAGTTTTCGGTTGTCAGAGTGAAACTTGTAATTGGAACCATTCTCATATTATTTGATAAAGTACGAGTTGCATGTGAGAAATTACATTTTCAGAAAGAAATCTTTTTATATGCTGGTAAAGATCCATGGCTGTACCTGATGCCCATGTTTATGTCTGTGTGTGTGAATTAAATAATAGATAAATAGATGATTTGCACTATATGGAGAAAAGAATAGACACCAGACCATTAATCATCCCTTTTCCTCCCTGTTCCCCCTTTTCCTTTATAATGCACTTGTAACGGGTTCGATCCATGTTGCATGGGGATCATTAGCGGCAATGGCTCACCAGCCGTGCCCAATTCCACGGCTCAGCTCCTTCGCACACCTGCCGATAGGGGAGGCCACCTATCTAGTGAGCTTCGGAGTGAGCAAGTAGCGATATTGATTTGCGCGCAAGCCCATCACAGGCGCTTGCCGTGGCAGCACTCCACTATTTTGGGACAGCTTTTGGACTATGATTGTTTTTGATGTCAGACACTGATGTCTAGGAAACAGCATGCAACCAGTAAAACTCATCTAAAAGGTGACAGAGTTCAGTTAGGGATCCGTCCAGAACACACAAGTTCTTCCACTCCGACTCCACTATATGGACAAAAGTATTCTTCCAAACCTGTTAATTATTAAATTGAGGTGCTTCAATCAGGTCCCTTATCCCCAGTTAATGCTTCAGGATATCATGACATCTTGGACACTGCAATGCTTCCAACAACAGTTTGTTGAAGGCCCTTTTCTATTCCAACATGACTGAGGCTCAGTGCACAAAGCAAGGACCATAAAGAAATAGTTTGATGAGTTCAGATGAGGAAGAACTCGACCGGCCCGAACATAGAGCCCTGACCTTAACCCCATCGAGCAGCTTTGGGACAAAACGGAATGTCCAACATCAGTGTCTGACCTCATAAACGCACTACAGAATGAATGGCCATGAATTCCCACAGAAACACTCAGAAACAATCTTGTGGATGGCCTTCCAAGGAGAGTGGACGCTTTTAGAGCTGCAAAAGGGAGGCCGACACCATATTGAAGTCTATGTATTTGGATACAATGTCATTGCAGGTTTGGCCAAACACTTTTTCATGTAGAACATTATTGTGTCTCTCTGTCAAGAAGTAAAGAAAAGATTATGATGAGGATTGTTCAGGTTAGAGGAGAAACTTTGGCTTTTCAGAAGGAGAAGGAGTTTAGGTATCCTGGGATTTTATTCAAGACCGTTAGATGAATCAGGCCAGCGGAAGCAGAGTTATAGTGGCTGTGGAAGCTGAAATTTAGTCTCAAAATATCAGGTCATTAGTTGCTCCGTCTGTGTTAGGGTGAGAAGTTCTAAAAAATGGCTGAGCCTTGAAGTTAAGTGATTTTTTTATTTTTATTTTTGGTTGTCATTAATAACAAAAATGCTTTATTTATTCCACAAATTAAAAGATTTGTACTGGAACCGGTGAGAAAAAATAGTGGGTTATTGGGTTATCATTATTATGCATGCCTTTTACAAATTGTGTATTAATAAAATATAAGAAATCCAAAGAAGGTGCAATTGACTTTGACATCTCTTGTTTGCTTTTGTCACACAAAATAATCTTGATGAGCTTTGCACTTCAAAAGCCTCTTCAGTTGCTTACAACGCGAATATGAGGTCTGACAAATATCACCTCACACATCCAATAAGGAGTCTTTTTAGAACGATTCTACTTCATTTGAGAATTAATTCACAATAATCTCCATGCAGATCATATGAGACAATCATACTGAACCAAACTGAACCTTTAATTACATATATTCATGCTGACTTTTTATGGAATAATGTTTTTTGCTTTCCCGAAAAAAAAGAAGCCATTTTTCAGCGTTCAAACCATTTAAAATGCAAATTAGATACTTTTCTTTATGAATATTGGTACTGAAATAGGTGTAAGATTCTAGAAGCATATGACCTGTAAAAATTGCTTGTAGTGTCCGTAACCATGTCAAATTCATTTTGCAATATCTTAACGATTTAGCATTTTAGAATAATACACTTTTCAGGTTTCGGTCTTTTCATGTGAAATCTAAATGGGCCGAGTTTCATCTGGATGAGAATAAAGATCGTTGAAAGATTTTATAAAAATAAAAAAGTTACAGACACTACATAAAAGTGCATGAAATTGTATTAAGCAAATTTTTATCTGTTAAAAATATAAATGTGTATTCATATTCACAAAAAAACCAATAAAGCATAGATCAGGAGATAAGAAGCATTAAGTATTAAGAAAAATGGTGTTATATGATCGTATCTGAGAATTCACTTTTCCACCTAGATAAGACATTTTTTAGCAGCGATCCCATGTTTTGTCTGACCCTATATTAAAAGAGCATCATTAAAAAGTCACTATCGAGTCTGTTAGCGCGACGATCCTTTTTAACTTCAACCGTTTCATGTAGATCATTAACACCTGCTGATCTTGGCAATATGTCTGAACATTTGGTCCTGATTTCACTCTTTTCTGGTCACTAAGTCACTGTTTTTTTCACCTCTGTCCAATTATTCATCGGGAGCGGTTGAGCAAGTATGCTTATAGGGAAAACCTGCGCGAGCGCAGCAAACCCCCGCCCTGCTAAGAATGTCTCATTTATTTGGAACGCCATCGCTAGCTGAGTAGCAGCTGCAGCCGAATCTGTGGACCTTTATCACAAGCTGGATCTTTGTGTCTGGTTTTAATGAGTGCAATCACTGGAAATGAGTTTGAAAGACAAGCAAGAAGTGCCAGTTTGGAGGTCAAGTGCAATGACTCAACTCCTCTGGCTCTGAAATCATGAATCTCATTACAGACTCAGAGCTTTCATGAGACACAGTGATAGTTCATTCACCGTCTATACGCTGTGTAGGTATTCTTCTCACATCAGCCAAGTGAAGTGATCTCTTCAACAAATGTTATTCTTCATCAACTCTTCATGTGTGACAACTGTTAAAAAAATCTAAAATTTATTCTAATACATTTCCTAGTATGAGTGTGGACATTGTGGCTGTGATCCACACGGCCCTTAGTTTTGTAAGATACAGTAAAGACTTGGAACGGGAAAGTGGTGGATATTTTCTGTACACTGTGTATTTTACAGTAAAATGCCAGCAGCTGTGTTTGCAAGAACTTCGGTCAAAATGCACAACACATTATGGTGGGATTTTATGTCTACTGTAAATTTTATAGTTAAAACCTCCTGTTTCTTTATGGTGTATATATATATATATACTGTGTGTGTATATATATATAGTATCAAAAGTTTTAGAACACTTTTTAACTCCATGATGGTTCCTGATTTTTATTTCTTTCTACATTGTAAAGGAATGCTGAAGGCGTCTAGAAAATGCATTAATCTCCTCTGAACAGTTAATGGTGAGATGTTTCTGCTACTTCTGCTCTGTAAAGACTTCATAACGCCTCTAATCTGAGGTGCTGTTAATTGGTCATTTTTCAGGCTGATAACTCTAAATGAACTTCTCGTCTGTAGCAGAGGTAGGTTTTGGTCTCGCCCTCCTGGGACGGCCTTCATGAGAGTTTCATTATGGTGCTTGCCGGATTTTGCAAATGCACTTGACAATACTGTTTTGCAAGAACTATTACAGAAAGGCTGACCTCTGTGTCTTACAATAACAACTAACTGTTGTTTTTGTTGTTGTTACGTAATTACCTAATTCCATATGTGTTATTTTTATATTAATAATTTTATATTTTATAGTATATATAAACTGGTATATATATATATATATATAAACTGGTATATATATATATATATATATATATATATATATATAAACTGGTATATATATGTATAACTGTTTATGCAAAACTAAAAACAATAACACCACACACACACACTCACACACACACTAGACCAGATTACAGTCTATCTCAGTGATAGTGATCCAGTACAATTGTATGATACACCAGTAGTTCTCAATCTTATTCCTGGAAGACCACATGCCCTGCATAATTTAGTGTTTTCACACCCCTACAATTAGAAAAGGACTAATAATTATTTAATTAGTTAAATCAAGTGTGCTGGGAGCTCAGAAAGCACTAAATTGTGCAGTGAAGTACTGTAGTTGAAAACCAGAGTTGAGAACCAATGCGAAGCAAGCTTACATTGTTTTTTTTTTTTTGTTTTTTTTGCATTTTGTTTAAGATTTAGTGAATACAGTAGCACCACGGGTCTCAAGTTATCACGGATGGTAGCAAGAAGAAAACAGCGCCGCTTTCAGTTTGGTTTTTTCCAAGCACTTGGTGCCAAGAGGAATCATAAATTATTTTATTTATTTTTAGTTTTATATGCAAAAATATGATTATAGTGTTGGAAATTGGTAATATTTGTAATATTTTTCGGGGGCTGGAACGGATTATTTGCACTTACATTATTTCCTATGGGAAAATGCGTTTTGAATATGAAATGTCACCCTAAGAACTAGCCTCCAGAATGGATTAAATTCGAATGCCAAGGTACAGCTGTAATTAATTGCAAAGTTGATTTTTACAGTAAATTACCAACAGCTGTGGTTGCCAGAATTTCACTGCAAAACTATACAGTTAAACTTATAAAGCAAAACAAAAAGTTGGTGTACAGGCTCGCGGAGGGCCTGGAGTTTTGAAAGTATCTCAGGAGACTTATGAGGTCACACTATGGGCAATTTAGAAATTCCAATGAACCTAATCTGCATGTCTTTGGACTGTGGGAGGAAAGCGGAGTACCCGAAGGAAACCCACCAAGCCTGGGGAGAACATGCAAACTCCATTGCACACAGAGGCGGGAATCAAACAATCGAACTGGATGTTGCGGGGCCATAGTGCTATCCAGTTAAAAACTGCTTACTGTTTTACTGTTTAACTTTAAGAACTTGTTTCCCCACACCATGACTGAGATAGACATGTTACTATTTTGTGCATAGTTTGCATTAAGAATAATTACATACTGTATTTTTACACTGTCCACACTGCATGTGTAAGTTCTTCATCTATTTTTATTGCAATTTATATGCATTGTAATTTACACTATTATAATAGAAAATTAGTTTGCATAATGAGATACGTTATAGATGAGTATGATGTACTGTAGTGGTGTAGTAAGATGTAATTGGGTTGAAGACCTGCCGACCTTGGTTATTGGCTTTATTGACAACTGGAAACACACCTGCCGTCAAAAGTGAAAAAACGAAAAGGTTGCTTTTAGAGTGTTGACGCTGAACGATCGAGCGTTAAAATGCACTAGAAAGTAGCCTATAGCGTAAGTCGGGTGTAACAGGCTTTCAGCTTTATTTTGATTTAAGGTTATGTTGTTATTAACACCGTCATAATACGACAAAGTCTAATGTCACGAGCTGCTGCTTTCAGGCAAATTCAGGGAACGAGTTTGCGGTGAAGGAGTGTTCGTGAAAGGTGTATTTGCATATTTTCTGCATGACTTGTGAACTGAGAGGTTTATTTGATGGGCTTTCTGCCATTGCATTGGAAATGCCACTGTAATCTCGCTGACATGTTAAGCATTCCATAAAACATTGACCTTTGAAACAGTGATTGCTTGATATTTGCAGTGACAAGTAAACTGCTGCTACAGCACCGCGGACTATGAAACAAAATCAATGTAGCATAGCATGGAGATGTTTAGCAACTTTAGGGTAAAGAGGGCAGGAGACCCGTTCGCCCCTTTGCTTTTTAGCTCCAACCTGTAAATGGAATTATGATCGACCCTTGTGAAAGCGATGCAGGGTCAGGCCTGGCTTTTAACGTCGACCTCAAAATCGCCACCCAGACCGGATCTGCACCTGTAGCTTTCAAGAAATCACGAGCCGATTCTGCCGCCGCTGCTGCTGCTATCACCGTCGTGGAGACGAGTGCACACAGACGGGTGCGATTGCTCAGAGACGCTTAATAATTGTGTGCTTGTGTACAGCTGTGATGTATTATAATACTGCGATTGTACGATGTATGATTTGTTTCAATTATGAAATTAACTATATGATTTTATTTCCCATCAAGGGAACTCGCGACTGAAGTAAAGACACGCTAATTGTTTTGTTTGCGTGATTGTTATTTATAAGCGAAAGAATTCAACTGAACCTCATGATTTGATTAGAATGTATGTCTGAGCGCTTCAGGCATTTAAACGATCCGTCAGATAACGAAACGAATTCACATCACGGCTCAATATGCAGCAGAGACTCATGATTATAGATTTTGGTGTTTAAGGATGACGTTAATAATGAAACAAAAATGGAATAAAAAGGCTTTTACACTTTACTTCCATGCTATTATCCTGTGAGTTAAATTTTTCTTTTAAGAGCAGTGCTGTAACTGGCAATTGAAATTGTGTTATACATATAATACAGAAAATGTGCCCCAAAAATGTACATCTTTCAGCGTCTCATTTTAAACAATAATCATTTAAAATGCAAATCATTCATATTTCTTTGTAAGTGTTCATAAGATATAAGATTCTAAAATATACCTGTAAATGTAATTGTTGCTTAAATTAATGCATTCTGTGCAAAAATAGGTTAATGTCTCAAGATCTTAATAATTCAACATTTTGGAATAATACACTTTTTCAGGTTTTTATCTTTTTTTTTTTTTTTACAGTTAAAATTCAAATCGACCAAGTTTCATCTGAATGACATTTAAGATCTTTTAAAGATTTGAATTTTAAAAAGTGTCAGACACTAAAACATAAAAGGGCATAAAATTGTATTTAGCAAATGTCTTTTTGTACTTTTGTTCAACTGTATTCCTCTATACAGGAGGTTTGTTTCTCAGAGCTAATATGAATAATCAAGGTTGCCAGGTTTCAGTTAAATTCCCATCCAAGCTACAAGTCAAAAGCCACGTGAAAGACAGAAAAAACTCAGCCATTGGAAAAGGGAGTTACCTCTTTTCCTGCAATTACATTTCTGCAGACGTCCCTAAATGGGACGGTACATCATAGACACAATGCATTTGCTTACATTTAGCCGTTGATTGCGGTAATGTACAGGAATTATTTTATATAAAAGAAGTTAATTCTATTTTCTTCCTCTGTTCCTCTTGGATCTGATATTAATGTGTTAAATCTTCCATGCTGCTATCTTCCTGTCTCCTCTTGCATCTGTTCTTAGAGATGCTAATGCTCCCATGCTCACCTTCTCATTCTCTCTCTCTCTCTCTCTCTCTGACTTGAGCCAACACCTCGTGGTTTGTCTCTGGACGGACACCTGTCTCACCAGGACATTTACAATGGTTTATGTTCTTTGTACTTTACAGGTAATTTGTTAGATTTAATTCCTATGATTTGCTATTAAAATATGATCTTGACGGTTTTAAACTAATCCAGTTTGATATGAAACATACAACCCTGGCAACCATGTATTAACCTGTCCTGTCTCTTGGTCCTCTTTCACTGAAAGTGGTTATAAAGCCAGCTATGGGCAGCGTGATCCCTGCCCCAATGGGCGCCTGTTTAATTTCACTTGTTGCAGTTCTGATTGTGACCACTAGGTGCAATAATAACTCTACAGAACTAACTTGTAGCTTAGTTCGCTTATAACTGTCAAACAACATTTTTTAAATTGAGGGAGGTAATTAGAATTGTATCGGAACTTTAAATGCATAAACATTTTGTGAATGGCTGATGTACACGTTCGCTCGGAGCAACCTGCCGCTGACCTTCAGTATGAATAGACCATACGAAAGGGCGCACTCTGCAGATTCCCGCCTTTCTATTTATTGTGCTGTATGATTCTGGGCCACTGACTGCTTTTTCCTTTTACTATTGAGTCCTGCTGAGTGAATTTAGGAGAGAAGTGCGGAGTGAAGGATGGCCGGATGTCGAGGATACAGAGGAGAAACTCAAGCTGAGATGTCTTAAGAATGGAGAGCTCTTACACACACACACACAAACACACACCTAAACACACACACACACACACACACACACCGTTCTTTTCTGAACCCGTCATTACAAAAGAATGCTGCGGGACACTTTAGACGGTTAGGTGGTTAATTTGTCGGATGAATTTGCCGTCTGTGCAGACTTTATTCCGGAAGGTCAGCATTATATTAAAGATTTTCAAATTGACATGAGTGCCTTAACAAATAATTAAAACATCCTGCTTTTCACATAGACCACCAGCGCATCCAGACATGGCTTAATGGAGTATACAATAAATGCGAGAATACAGATGGAAGCCATTAGGTGGTAATACCTTCAAAGCCTCCTGTGTGAATAAGTATTTTCTATCCCGCTTTTGTGGATCGCGACTCCTGTTTGCTGAATGCGAGCGTTATCACAGGATGCCAAGAAAATTGACTCATTACACACGGACTCCTGCAGACAGCAAATTACGTTCTTTTTCATTTACCACCAAGTCCTTCATCAGATCTTTCCCATTTGTATAAAAAAGTGAGTAAGACAGAACTTCTGATCGCACTAAATAGTCATCAGTTCAACCTTGGACATATCTTGCCTTTTTGCCTAAAAAAAAAAAAAAAAGCTCCCCCTGCCACTATGCTTGGTAATATTTTTTTTATCTTCTTCTACACGCAGAAGTGCATAAGTGTCATTTGTATGGTGGACACGTGGACTCATCGTCGGAATTTCATTAAGAAAGTATGGAGTGTCATCTCGCTGGTTTTGAATGTAAAGAACAGTTTTGGGTTTTAGGTTCGGTTTGGGCAGATTACAGTGGAATGTTAAGATGTTTAAAATAATAATCCGCAGTACTGTAAAGGGTATCTCTTATGCAAAATTGCTTTTTTGATAATTTTTGGACGTGCACGATTCTCCACACTGTCAATACACAGACAAAATAATAACAAATTTAACAACTCCCTTTTTTTATCCAATCTTTGTAGAATAAAAGGAGGTGGGATTTGCATAGCCTGTCCCCTGGTGGACTCCTGGCCACCGTTTTTAAGGAAGTCCTATTTTCTGCATTCTGATTGGCTAGAAAAATGCCCTTCTTTACTATAAGGGGGCATTGGGATTGGCATTGATTCAAATTTAAAGCTACAGCCACTGAAATGTTTTCATGCACAGTGAAGCTGAGCTACGATTATAGCGCGAGTAGACCTTTAACTTGGATTACTGTTTTTGTCCCATTGTTTAAGCACTGCAGGGGAATTGATTTATTAAACCCAATCGATTATTGCCTCATTAATCGAATGATTTTCACCGTAAGAACTAAATCACATCATCGAATGTGAATTTTCACCTTAAAAACTAAAATTTTGCAAGAAATTTGCCTCGGCGTATGAAACATTTCCGGCGTACAAGCGAACGAGCTGAAAGCCTGGGGCCGTTTAAAACTTGCTTGCGCCAGTGGAAAGCCAAGTAAAGCGAGTTTACTTTTTTTTGTATGTATGTGTTTTTTTTTTTTTTTGCATTTTGTCCCAGATTTAGTAAAGACATAGCACCATGGGTCATAAGAAATTAGAAAGAACGCTAGCAAGAAGAAAAGGGAGCCGCTTTCAGTTTTATTTTCGTTTGCCAAGAGGAATCATAAATTAAGGTTAAGTAAGGTTTAATGTCTATTTATTTCACATCTTTCTTCATTTACATCTTTTCTAAACATTTTCATCGTTTTTAATAGCTAGAATATGATTATAGTGTTGGAAATTGGTCATATTTTTGGGTGTCTGGAGCGGATCATCTGCATTTACATTAATTCACTGTAGTCTGAGTTCGGTATTTCAAAATCCAAGTAAGTCCAATTTTAGTCAGGCTAACACTAATATACTTAGTTACTCAACATCATGTTAACATACTGAATGCCTTTTGAAACAGAAGAATCGGGGGTTTGAGATTGCCCGAATGCGAAGTGGTTTGCAGCTGGAACATTAACAGACACATTTTTCTGAGATCTATGGCTTAACTTTATATGAGCTTGACAATTAAAATACGTACAGTATTAAATATACAGTATGTTCAGGATTTGAGTCTAAAGACAAAATCAGTCCAAAAGGACATTTACAGTAATTCTTGGGTATGCACTGCAACATGCTATGGGTTATTTCAGACTTGTTTAGACTGAAAAGGTGAAACATCTCGAACACTCTGTAACATAAAAATCTTCTTTCATCAGCTTTCCTAACTTGAGTCAGTGGTAAAAAAGGTAGAGAAAACTCTAACCTGACTAAAAGCATCGCCCCTGGAGTAATCGCTCACTTGTGTAAAAGTAGTAATTTAAAAAAAATTGCTGGAGAACTTCTTCACTTTAAAAATGACTTCCGTACACGTCCACGTCTGAACAACACAGTTTTGGAACATTAACACTAGCTCACCAAGCGAACAGCGCTGGAGTGAACAGCACCTCCGCCATCACCGATACACTGTATAAAGAGCTGGCCAGCTAATTTACACATAAAGGTTTATTAGCTTGCTAGATCACTTTACTAGCTAGCACGCTCATGCTAAGTCATACACATTTCAACTTATCCTTAGACATTATCCTGAGCGTTATCTTCAGGCTTTGAACATTGAAGTGATGTTTTAAGTTTAATATAAAGATTTTCTACTGAAAATGATTGAAACATCTGGCTAAGTAGCTTAGCACACGCGCTCTACAGGTTAGAGACTGAGTTAAGCTGAAATCTCTATGGGTTCTTGGTTGGTTCAGGGGTAACTCTGGGGTTAAGGTAATGTGGGTACTGTGGTTTGGAAGGTCCCATGTTCAAATCCCATGACAACCACCCATGCCCCTGTTGGGCCCTTGAGCAAAAATATAGAGTGACTGTATAAAGAGTCACTCTGGATAAGGGTGTCTGCCAAATGCCTTAATGTAAATGTACAAAATAATTTTCAGATTGTTGCATTTAAAACTGAAGATAGCTTACTAATAAACTGGGTCAGGGACGCACATCTGTCTTGAATGTCTCAGACATCGCTGATAAACTATTTGCGTCCGATGTGTGTGTGGCCTTTCTGCTGCTTTAATTCAATCAGAGATCAGATTATGCAAAATTTCTTTTTATCAGCAGGGATTAAGTGGGATATTATTTATTTATTTACATATTTTTTATTGTAACAATAAACCACATACGAGTCTATGTACATCCTCTACAGCACATGCCGTTTGCACTGTTCCACCCCTGCACTAAGCCCCGCATTTAGGTCAGACCGGTTTGTTTGTCGAGCTACAACACGGCACTCTGAATCACGACATATACGAGTGTACAGAAAGAGATGAAGCGCGCTTTAGAGCAGCTTTTTATCCTTCTGTACACAACAGACTGAAGTCACTCTCCTGGAGAGACTGACATCGAACAGCCTCATGTGTAGCTCCGTATTGACTCTTCAGAAAACACAGCGATCATTTTAACGTCCTCTGAGAGCTGAGAGATAGAGTGGATGTTTTACCATTTCATGCAGAAATTATGTTGAAAAAAAAGTTTTTTAAACTGCATGTGATGAGAATTTTTTTGCATTGTATCTGTCTGTCTATCAAACTATATAAAAAATACACTTTACCTTTGGAATTAATTAAATTCTCTAGCTATCTAAAAAATCTTTTTTAAACCTTCAGGCCTAAAATAATTAATGTTAATGACCAAAAATATTGTAAGGTTTAAAAAAACAGCAAAGAAAAAAAGAAAATTCTATCGGAACAAATAAATAAATAAAATTGTAAATGTATAAAAGCTCTTGGAGTCTGGTAGAAAATATTACAGATCTTGGCAGTTTTAAACTAATCCTGTTTGGTACAAATTTAATTGGGATTAACCCTTGAAACTCAGAGCGCAGTATAGAGTGACATATCCTTTTTTTCAGCGCTAAATAAGTAATATAACCAACTATACTAACATGAGTAACATAGGCAAAGAAGTAGCACAGATACACATGATCACATGTTTTTATGGCTGTTTTCAGTTGGTTTTATAAACTAATAATAATATTAATAATAATAATAATAATAAAAATAATATGCTCATCTTGCGATGTCATTCTCCTATTCTGGTGGTAATATTTACACTTAATTAAAGAAATAACTTTTGTTCTACCTGACATATCCAAAACCCCAAATACACAGTTTTACGTCTAAAACCTCTCCGTTAACACACACCAGCAAGGCCTCCATAGAAGCACACATACTGTATATACACTCAAATGTTTGGGGTCACTTGCTAAATTCTTTGTTTTCATTTAGTGATTTATTTTCTACATTCTACAACAATGCTGAGGACTTAAAAAAATTGAATTATGGAATTATAACAACAACAACAACAACAACAACACTAACAGTCAGTTGTTATGTTAAGACATGAGGGTCAGCTGTTCTGGAACACGTCTTACAAGAAAAGTATTGTGTCGAGTGTGTTTGTAAAACCCATCAAGCTCCATGATGATGAAACTGTCTCTCATGAAGACCTTCCCAGGAAAGCGAGACCAAAACTGAGCTCTGCTGCAGAGGAGAAGTTCATTTAGAGTCACCAGCCTCAGAAATCACCAATTAACCGATATGAAGCTTTACAGAGCAGAAGTAGCAGATATACATCTCAATATCAACTGTTCAGAGGAGATTATTGTGTATTTTCGATAAACGCCTTCAGCATTGTTTTACAGTGTAGAAAAAAATAACCATGGAGTTAGAAGGGGTGTACAAACTTTTGAGCGTTAGTGTGTTTTTTATTTTTATTGTTATTGACCTGTGTTGTGTTTCTGACACAGACCAGTGCCACATCTTCATCTTTCTCACCAACCGCTGCATGGCTACAAAAGATCACGTTAGAGGATTAAGGCCACAATAAACAATTAATTCCGACTTTAATCTCCAAATTCTCCTTTTTTTTCTTTAGAATTTTGACTTTTTTTCTCAGATAAAACCTTCTGAGATGAAGGGCAGAATTGAATTCTGAGAAAAAGTCAGACCTCAAATAAATTTTTTATGTTGGTCCTAACTCTCTTTCTGCATGAGCTTGTATTAGTTGTCATTCCTGTCTTGTCCCCAAACCTGTCTCGTCACTGGTTGTCAATCTCAGGTGTCATCTTTTTAAAAAGAGTGTCTAACGTGTTACCTAGACGGGTACACACTGTCAATACACAGACAAAATAATAACAAATTTAACAACTCCCTTTTTTTATCCAATCTTTGTAGAATAAAAGGAGGTGGGATTTGCATAGCCTGTCCCCTGGTGGACTCCTGGCCACCGTTTTTAAGGAAGTCCTATTTTCTGCATTCTGATTGGCTAGAAAAATGCCCTTCTTTACTATAAGGGGGCATTGGGATTGGCATTGATTCAAATTTAAAGCTACAGCCACTGAAATGTTTTCATGCCTCTTGTTTATGGTTCTTGCTTTTGACCCTGTTTTCTGTTTCATATTTATTTTCGTTATCATGTTTTTGGGACTTAAAGAAACATGCGCATGCATGCAACACAAATACACGGCACACACACAGGTTACAGAGTGCACGTGTGTATGCAAACACAAACGTACTGTAGAAAGCAGTTGAGACGTGATGCATCCTGTAGTGCACGAGGGTTTCCTGAGACGTCTCACCTGAATCACAGAAATGTTCCCTCGGAGGCTCGGTATGAGCATCCGGATCCCCGCAGCTGATCTTACAGTACGTGGTGAGGCGGTGAAACCCGTGGGAATTCTGCCCGAGTGTACTGGTGGCGGTGGTGGTGCTGCTGGTGACTGATTAATGAATTTCACTGGTGCAGAACACGAGCAGCCATGAACATGTGATTTATGTGCTGCCAAAGAAAGAAAGTAAAAAAGGCCATAATGCCATCGCCTGAGAACAAACACATGCTGTCAGCCTCCTCCATAAAGATAAGGTACGTACATATACAGATGTACCAAAAGTTTTGGCACCCTGTACAGAATGACTAATTTTGTTGAATACATTTTTTTTTTTTTTTAGGTGAAAAGAATAAAACACTTCCTCAGCAATATCCCAGACGATTTCCTTCAGAAGACAGAAGTGCATTTCATCTCCGGCTGTCTGAGGAAACTGGTTGATGCCACTTCTGCCTACAGTACAGCTTTCATTTTCCTTTGTAATAAAAGAACAATTAGTTTTAATTTAAATAAATGTGTATAAGAAATATGGACTTTTTAACCAATTTTTACGTTAATGTTAATGCACGATTGCTTTATATTTGATCCATGTGCAAAATCTATAAAATTGGCAAAAATGTAATGGCAAGTACTACTGTAATGTTTGGGTCATTACTTAAGAATGAACACTTTAACAGAAATCACAGCTTAAAACACATTTTATACCATGCTACTGTACTGTATGTGTCTATCATTAAAAAAAAAAAACTTTTTAGATGTTTTAACCATGATTTCTTTCCAATTCAATTCAATTCAATTTTATTTAGATAGCCCTTTTAACAATGGTTATTGTCTCAAAGCAGCTTCACAAACATGAAAGAAATAAAAAAAAAAGAATTTTTGCGTGTATGTGTGAGAAAAATGTGTGTAGATAATAATGAGATGAATAAATGAAATGTCTGTGATGAGCAGGCCAAGGGTGACGGCGACAGTGGCAAGGAAAAACTCCCTGAGATGGTAATAGGAAGAAACCTTGAGAGGAACCAGACTCAACAGGGAACCCATCCTCATCTGGGTGATAACAGATAGAGATGATATAACATCATGCGTGTTGTGCAGGTGAAAGAACAATATGACAGAAATTCTTTAAATTAACATGAAGTCCAGTTCAGCACAGGGAGTCAGTAGGTGCAGAGGGCAGATGGGATTTGGATCACTGGAAGCACAGGGGCAGGATGTGTAGCTCCAACCATAATAAAGCAGACTCCAGCTGGAGCTGGTCCTTCTATGGATGCCTCAGGATCCTCACAGGGTTGGCCTTTGTCTATTAAAGCTGGTACAATCTCCAGATGCCTCGGGATGGGTAGAAAAGTACAGAACAGATGGAAAGAATTAGCGTAGTAGCCGTTTAGGATAGATGTACTGAAGTATGAAGTTATGGGATGAGTTACGCGTATGCCAGATTAAAGAGATGCGCCTTGAGTCTACTTTTAAACTGGGAAACTGTGTCTGAGCCCCAAATACTGTCTGGAAGGCTATTCCAAAGCTTTGGAGCTAAATATGAAAAAGCCGTACCCCCTTTTGTAGATTTTGAAATATTGGGAATTACCAGAAGTCCAGAGTTTTGTGATCTTAAGGAACGTGGTGGATTATAGCGTATCAGAAGACTGGTTAGGTATGTGGGAGCTAAACCATTTAAAGCCTTGTATGTAAGTAATACTATTTTGTAATTAATTCTAAACTGAACAGGTAGCCAGTGCAGGGATGATAATATCGGTGTTATATGATTATATTTTCTGGATCTAGTGAGAACCCTGGCGGCTGCATTTTGGATTAACTGAAGCTTGTTTATTGAGGATGCAGGACAACCACCTAGTAATGCATTACAATAGTCCAGTCTGGAGGTCATGAATGCATGAACTAGCTTTTCTGCATCAGATACAGATAGGATACTCCTACCGTAAGTTTGGCCATATTTCTAAGCTGGAAAAAGGCTGTTTTTGTGGTATTTGAAATGTGATTTTCAAAAGACAAGTTACTGTCTAATATTACACCCAGGTCTTTTATTTTTGAGCTGGTAGTAACAGTGTGTAGGCAAACACAAACGTACATCCTTCTAAACGCAGGCTGAATTGTGAAAGCTGTTGTGTGCTGGTTTTTGGGCTGATGAGTAATATCTCTGTCTTATCTAAATTTAGTAAAATAAAGTTATTGGTCATACAATCTTTTATGTCCTGGACACACTCGGTTAATCTAGACAACTTAGGTATTTCGTCTGGTTTTGTTGAGATATATAATTGGATATTATCAGCATAACACTGAAAACTAATCCGATGTCTTCTAATAATGTCACCGAAGGAAAGCATGCATATTGAGAACAGCAGAGGTCCTAAAACTGACCCTTGTGGGACCCCATATTTTTACTGGCATTACAGCAGACGGTTCTCCATTTAGATCCACAAAATGTTATAGATCAGACAGGTATGATCTAAACCATTTTATTGCCTGCCCCTAAATACTATGTGATTTCGTGAGCGATCTATAAGAATATTATGATCTATAGTGTCGAATGCAGCACTAAGATCAAGTAAGACTAGTATTGAGATGCAGCCTTGTGTCATGATTCTTCCTCTGATGTCTGCGTGGGTGTGGCATAATGTGCAGGAGGCGAGCTGGCGGTTCAGTAATACGCTTTTATTTATAAAGCACATAAATAAACACAGGCATAAATTAAATCAAAGGACAACAAAAGCTAGACGCCTGACTGTGCTCCAGTCAGGCTCTTTATAATCAACTTAATTACCTTACCTCGGTTCAGGTGAACTCCCACGTCACCTGACCGAGGTGCAGTCTGGGACATGCAGTCCAACTTAAACCTAATACAAAAATAAAACAAACAAACCCAGGCGCTTTGGCGCCCTCTAGGGGTTAACCGTTACAGTACCCCCCCCTAAAAAACGCTCCTCCGGAGCGTTACCGGAGGACCCGGACTCCCTCCCCAGCGGTCCCAGTCCGGACCTCCAACACCGAGGCGGTCGATCTCCTCTCGTGGGTTAGGCTTAAGAGCTGGAGCGACGCTCGGCGGCGGCTGAGGAGCTGGAGCGACGCTCGGCGGCGGCTGAGGAGCTGGAGCGACGCTCGGCGGCGGCTGAGGAGCTGGAGCGACGCTCGGCGGCGGCTGAGGAGCTGGAGCGACGCTCGGTGAGCTGGGCGGCGGCTGAGGAGCTGGATCGACGCTCGCTGAGCTGGGCGGCGGCGGAGGAGCTGGAGCGACGCTCGCTGAGCTGGGCGGCGGAGGAGCTGGAGCGACGCTCGCTGAGCTGGGCGGCGGCGGCGGAGCTGGAGCGACGCTCGCTGAGCTGGGCGGCGGCGGCGGAGCTGGAGCGACGCTCGCTGAGCTGGGCGGCGGCGGCGGAGCTGGAGCGACGCTCGCTGAGCTGGGCGGCGGCGGAGCTGGAGCGACGCTCGGCGGCGGCTGAGGAGCTGGAGCGACGCTCGCTGAGCTGGGCGGCGGCGGAGCTGGAGCGACGCTCGCTGAGCTGGGCGGCGGCGGCGGAGCTGGAGCGACGTTCGCTGAGCTGGGCGGCGGCGGCGGAGCTGGAGCGACGCTCGCTGAGCTGGGCGGCGGCGGCGGAGCTGGAGCGACGCTCGCTGAGCTGGGCGGCGGCGGAGCTGGAGCGACGCTCGGCGGTGGCTGCGGAGCTGGAGCGACGCTCGCTGAGCTGGGCGGCGGCGGCGGAGCTGGAGCGACGCTCGCTGAGCTGGGCGGCGGCGGCGGAGCTGGAGCGACGCTCGCTGAGCTGGGCGGCGGCGGCGGAGCTGGAGCGACGCTCGGCGGCGGCTGAGGAGCTGGAGCGACGCTCGCTGAGCTGGGCGGCGGCGGAGCTGGAGCGACGCTCGGCGGCGGCTGAGGAGCTGGAGCGACGCTCGCTGAGCTGGGCGGCGGCGGAGCTGGAGCGACGCTCGCTGAGCTGGGCGGCGGCGGCGGAGCTGGAGCGACGTTCGCTGAGCTGGGCGGCGGCGGCGGAGCTGGAGCGACGCTCGCTGTGCTGGGCGGCGGCGGCGGAGCTGGAGCGACGCTCGCTGTGCTGGGCGGCGGCGGCGGAGCTGGAGCGACGCTCGCTGTGCTGGGCGGCGGCGGAGCTGGAGCGACGTCCTCAAAGCCAGATGGCGGAGGAAGCAGCAGGCCGGCCTGGACGTCTGGCTGAGGAGCCGGAGCGTCGATCGCTGTCTCCATCGGCGGCTGCTGAGCTGGCGCGATGTCCTCAAAGCCGGGAGGCGGAGGAAGCAGCAGGCCGTCCTCGCAGCCCGGCTGAAGCGCTGGCTCGCTGTTCATGCAGCTTGGAGGCGGCAGATCGGCAGCGCCGCTCACGACGCTTGGCGGCTGTGGAGCGGGAGCGACGTTTCCCCTGTCTGGCAGAGGCGGCGGCTGAGGAGTAGACGTGTCTGGCAGCCGCGGCACGTAGACCTCCGCGTTGACTACAGTCGGGAGCGGGAGGAGGAGCGCGTCGTCCAGATTAGAGAGAGGGAGAGTGTCCGGAGCTACATCGCAGTTCTCTCGAACCTGGACGAGCAGCCTTTGGAGTAGCGCCACCTGCTCCCGCAGGTCGGAAATGCGCTCTCTGTTCCGCTGTGCCAACCACGTGTAGTCCTCCTCCGTAAAGTCCTCGTCACCGTTCTGCCAGGCCTCCTCGGCCCGTGCCTCTTGGCTGGTGGTTGGGACTGTGTATCTCCCCTCTGCCTCACCCTTGAACGGCTTCCGCCGAATGGCGAGCCTGCAGCCTTCCCAGCTGCGCCGCGCTCTTCTCTCTCGCTGCTCTTCGCTGTCTTCCTGCCAGTCCGCCGGTTCGATCAGCCTGCAGCCTTCCCAGCTCTGCAAGAGCTCTCTCTCCCCTTGCTCCTCGCTGTCCTCCAGCCATTCCGCCAGCTCGGGCGAGATGGTGATAGCGCCCCCCCAAAAAACGTCTGGGGGAGCGACCTCCGCTATGCCACTACGACGGTCTAGCTTTCTGTCATGTTTCTTCCTCTGATGTCTGCGTGGATGTGGCATAATGTGCAGGAGGCGAGCTGGCGGTTTAGTAATCGGCTTTTATTTATAAAGCACATAAAATAAACACAGGCATAAATTAAATCAAAGGACAACAAAAGCTAGACGCCTGACTGTGCTCCAGTCAGGCTCTTTATAATCAACTTAATTACCTTACCTCGGTTCAGGTGAACTCCCACGTCACCTGACCGAGGTGCAGTCTGG
The DNA here is from genome assembly GCF_024256425.1 of Clarias gariepinus. Taxonomy (NCBI): domain Eukaryota; kingdom Metazoa; phylum Chordata; class Actinopteri; order Siluriformes; family Clariidae; genus Clarias; species Clarias gariepinus. The sequence continues at coordinate 1,539,213 of NC_071118.1, read as the reverse complement.
GACATGCAGTCCAACTTAAACCTAATACAAAAATAAAACAAACAAACCCAGGCGCTTTGGCGCCCTCTAGGGGTTAACCGTTACACCTTGGTCTGAAGCTAAAAACAAGTCATTTGCAATCTTAACTAGTGCAGTTTCTGTACTATGATGGGGCCTGAATCCTGACTGAAATTCTTCGAGGATGTTGTTTTTCTTGCAAGAATATGCATATTTGAGCTGATACTACCTTTTCTAATATTTTTTATATAAACAGCACCTGATTAATCACCCAAACAACCAATGATCTGGCTCCTGGACAATCAGATGGGGTTCTCTGCGCCTCACTGTCACATCAGCGCAATTACTGGGGCAACGACATAAAAACACAGCATAGGCAAGAGGTCACATTTTGTTGTGCGATACTAATAAATTGCACAGACTTAGCTTGGGATACTAATATAGTCCCCCATCACGTCACGTCAGAAGATGTGATTTCCTACGTCTTCTGAATTATTTTCAGCCCTCATTTTTTAAAATGAAAGCAATTTAATTTCCCTCATGGTTTGAAGATTTACAGTACTGTACAAAAGTCTTAAGCCTCCACATTTCTTTATATTAAATGAAATTAAACAATGTTGATTCAATGAAAGAAATGGGAACAAATGTATTACTGCGACAGGCTGCAAAGTGCTTAAAGATACAGTTTAAATAATGGTGTTTCTGCAACAACCTGAGCAGCAACCTCATTTCCCCTCTCGTCTGTTCCAACCACTCAGCAATCAGCATCAGCAGTTACTAATCACCTCCTGATCAGATGTTATCATCTGCACCTGTTTCTTACTGGGTCAGGACTGAAGATAGATGATTTTTTTATGCTTGAGTGATACATAAACTGAGTGGCTTAACAAATACGTAGCATTCCTCTGAAACGGTACAGGGACTGGACTGAGACTTAAAAAACTATTCCTCAAGACCACACTAAAAATACAAGAAAGTCTGGAGCTTTTGAGGCAAAAACTAACGATATGAGGGTGGGGGGTTAGCCTTTTTGCACAGTACTGTATATCTTGTATTAGGGAACAAACCTCCTCAAGGGTTGAAGGCACATACTGAAGTGTGAGTGAAGAGGTCTTTCAGAAGACTTTGAGGACTGTATAAGTAAGTTAAAAAAAAAGTAATTCTGTTGTTGAAGCTGATATTGTTTCAGCGCCAGTTTCTTAAATGACTGTGTCCCAAATTTTAACCAAGAACAGAAAGTGTAGAATACTGTACAGTGCTCACAGTTACAGACCAGAACATCACCTTGGACAGATGAGTCCTTGGAGAATTTCTGTTCCAGGGTCAAAATTTGGCCTGAAAAATATGAGTTCATGCACCCAAGTGTCAACATTTCAGGTTGTTGTTGGTGGTTATATGTAATGATGTGGGGAATGTTTTCTTTGGACCCTTAATACCAATTGAGCATGAATTCAAATATCATTGCTGACTGCATTCATCCTATTATGATCACGATTTAGCATATTATAATGGCACGACAACACCAGCAGCTTTGCCACCAGCAGATCCGAATCCAAAAACAATCCAATATCTTTGGGATGTACAGTATAGCAGAACTGGAGATTCACAGTATGACTGTGCAGCTGGCAAGTCTTTAACATCTTGTGGAATCCATCAACCCAGTTTTTGTACGGGCATTTTGTTCCTAATAATGTGTCCAGTAAGTGCAAATAATCCAACATGAAATGAACATCGACTTCCTCACCAGAGAAAGCCGCATTGTACATGCATGAAAGCTCTGAATATTACTCTCTCGTTGCAGGTTTATGGTTGGCGGCTGCATGCTTCTTCATTCACCCGGCCCAATCTTCTCTGCTCAGCGCTTTTTTTTAGCGCTCCCCGATGGGGGGAAAAAACCTTTTCTGCCTGTCTAAACCTGCAACGTGTTCTTTTTTTGTGCATGGCCACATTAAGTTTTGCACATTACCCATTGTGCACTGCAGGGGTGTCACTAGAGATATATGGATGGACTATGGAGTAGGCATTTACTAGTGGGGTCTGGTTCCCCTGGAGAGATTTTTATGGCCCTGAAATGTTTGTTCATCATGAATTTTGCATGTAAGACCAATCAAACCACGTGGTCAAGCTGGCACAATGTAGTAGGTATGTACAAAGGTTTGGACACACCTTCGAACATCTTTTGTTTAGTGACATACAGTATTTTCTACAATTATGACACAAAACAAATGGCATTGTGTTATTAAGTAGCAAAAATAACAGTCAGTCATTTTTTTAGGACACGAAGGACACCTCTTCAGAAACAGTATCGTGTCAATTGAATTTGCAAAACCCGTCAAGCTCCATGATGAAACTGTCGCTCATAAAGACCTTCCCAGGAAAGCAAGACCAAAACTGAGCTCTGCTGCAGAGGAGAAGTTCATTTGGAGTCACCAGCCTCAGAAATCACCAATTACCAAACAGCACCTCAGAATAGAGCCGTTATGAAGGTTTACAGAACATAAGTAGCAGATATACATCTCAATATCACCTGTTCAAAGGAGATTATTGTGTATTTTGGATAAACACCTTTAGTATTGTTTTACAGTGTAGAAAGGAACGATCATGGAATTAGAAGGGATGTCCAAACTTTTGACAGTCCACTGATGCTGAACTATTCAGGGCATTATTGACATTGATCAGAGCTCTTTTAGAATAATATGATGGAGCAACGATGTAATTCTTCAGCTGTTCATTTGTAAAGACAGTAAAGCATGGTGGTGGTAGCATCAAAAGCATTCATAGAAGTAGTCTTTGTTCCCATTTCTTTAATTAAATCTACATAATTTAATTTAATTTAGTCTAAAGAAATGAGAAACATTTGCACAGGACTGTATGTCTTTTTACAAATAATACTGGGTGGTTAGACATCATGGGGGAAAAGTGGTTGTACCAGGACAAATTGGACAAGAATTTTATCTTATTGGGCAGAAAAACAGTCAGAATCTGTAAATATGAACCATGATGTCAAAGTTTCAATATGACTCCGCCCCTAAATCCATAGCCGCAGTCAACCTAGCAGGGCTCACATGCCTTTATCAGGTTTCTGAATCGAATCCCAAATTGCGAGTCAATCAGTGTGATCGTTGTAAAGTTGGGGAATTGAAAGTGGTCTGCCAAGCGAAACAGGCTGAAATTGAACCACAATGCCGCAAAAAGCTAATTACTTTTTTTTTTTTTTACCAAAGATATCTTGAAGGTTTACTTGCCAGCAATGGCTTTGTAACAAACCGCAAAATTTTGTGGCATTTTAAAACCTCTTTTAATCCAGTGTAGGTTTATGCCTATAGATATATACTTTTATTAACAAATAAATAAATTATATAACTTGTTTGTATGTTTATTTAAAGTAAACATATAGACTAAACATGAGTCCTACAGTACATGTTAACTAGCGGCACGGTGGCCGCTAGTTAACATGTTATGAAAACATCTTATGTTTTCTTGCTGTATCTTGTCACATCAAATAAAATTAAACTATTTTTTAGCCTCTTTAGACCTAAATGTCCTCTTTTTGTGTAAGGACATGACATTTGCTTACAGGATCATCGTATGAGGACTGTTGGGTATAATTCCTGTTTGAAGTTTATAGTTATCGGTAATAATAATAATAATAATAAAGAGAAACAGAAAAGAGAAAATGCAATGCACTCAACAGTCTCAGAAGATTAACACGTACACTTTATTATTATTTCCTGAAGTGCTACTAAAATGAGTCTGTCTATTAAAACTCTAAATTATTATGAAAGAAGCAAGTAAGTTTGAATATATTTGTTATTTACCGATTTCATAATAGCAATGAAATTGTGCTTGGGCTGATTGTCCTCGATATGTTACAGAACCACCCAGAAACTTGCTTGAAAAAAATAAAAAATACAGTACGACTGTGTAGACACGGGGTTGTGTTGTTCTCATAAGGGACGTAACCTTTTCCAGGGTTGAATGCAAACGGAGGTGCAGTGAACCATGCAGTGAATACCTAAGCATCATCATCTCATTATTTTAGGCATAGCAAGATGTAAGTTAAAGAAAGTGATAATACGATTCAAATAAGTTTTATTTTTGTCATAATAATAAGGGGAAGTAATTATTATTTCATTCATTCATTTATTCATCTTTAATTCTTTGTTAGGGTCATGGTGGCCGTGGACGCGTCTTAGGGTGAATAAAAACCTAGACATCCACACCTAGGGTGGTTTTCACAGAGCTGCACCCCTTCATGGGTGTGATAAACCTCTCCATCCTGTCACGTTTGGTCTCCGTCATATTTATTACTATATCGAGCTCTGATGAAATCTTTCATATAAAATAAAACAAAATATGACACAACACAAAAACATGCAGTATTTTAACAATATTTGGATTGACCTTATGCCTTCATGTAGAGTATTCCAGGAAGAAATTCATGGCAACATTACAACACTCTACAAAAAAAACCTGAACGTAAAAAAAAAACCCTCTAAAATTTTATTTTTATTGCCTCAGTGGACATTTTGTGACTAAGTAGATGTACCATTGCTTCATCAGAGGAAAGCTTTATCATGAAATGGAGAGAGAGAGAGAGAGAGAGAGAGAGAGAGAGAGAGTGTGTGTGTGTGTGTGTGTGTGTGCCTGCAGCCCTGCTGTGAAATAAACAAATGCATGAACAAACAGCCTTCTTTAAGGTTGACTACATTCTGAGCTGAATAAGTACATGTTCAATGCTCACTGTTCGGGAAAAAAAAGAAAAAAGAAAAAAGATCAGGGTTGTGCCTCGGCTCGGTCCGTTCCCTTTGGCAACTGGAAGGCACATACTGATCTTGGAGGTTATCTACGAAAAACAGCCTCTTTATCATTAAAAACAGCCGCGTATTATAAGAAAAAAATATATAAAAATCCCTTTTACAGGTCACGCAAGACCACACAGCTTTCTCATTCTTTACCAGACCTTGGCGCAGCCTGCAAAAATAAACACTTTGGACACGAGCTTGTGATTCAGCTCTCGATCCTACAAACACCCAAATTTGAAAATTCCCTCCCAAATTTTTTAAAATAAATTTCAGATCTATTTAAAAACGGCCAAAACACAATATTGGTGCAAATTTTATTTTTTTATGTTATATATATACAGTGTATCCAGGTACTATTTACAGCGCATCACTTTTTCCACATTTTGTTATGTCTCAGCCTTATTCTATAATGGATTAAATTCATTTTTTTCCTTAGATTTTTGCAAATTTATTAAAAATAAAAAAATTGAGAAAGCAAATGTACAAAAGTATTCACCACAGTATATAGTGGAGTGGCCAAAGAGTCTCATCAGACCTGAGAGTTTTGTTTCTTATGGTCTGAGAGTCCTTCAAGTGGCTTTTGGCAAACTCCAGACGGGCTGCCATGTGCCTTTTACCAAGGAGTGGCTTCCGTCTGCACTCGACCATATAGGCCTGATTGGTGAATGCTGCAGAGATGGTTGTCCTTCTGGAAGGTTCTCCTCTCTTCACAGAGGACCTCTGGAGCTCGGACAGAGTGACCATCAGGTTCTTTGTCACCTCCTTGACTAAGGCCTTTCTCCCCCGATCGCTCAGTTTAGATGGCCGGCCAGCTCTAGGAAGAGTCCTGGTGGTTTTGAACTTCTTCCACTTACGGATGATGGAGGCCACTGTGCTCATTGGGACCTTCAAAGCAGCAGAAATTTTTCTGTAACCTTCCCCAGATTTGTGCCTCGAGACAATCCTGTCTCGGAGGTCTACAGACAATTCCTTTGACTTCATGCTTGGTTTGTGATCTGACATGAACTGTCAACTGTAGGACCTTATATAGACAGGTGTGTGCCTTTCCAAATCATGTCCAATCAACTGAATTTATCACAAGTGGACTCCAGTTAAGCTACAGAAACATGTCAAGGATGATTCGAACAATAATCATTTAAAATACATATTATTAATATTTTAATATTTCCTAATATGAGTATTGATGCTAAAATCGGTGTAATCTTCTAGAAACATATGTTGTTGCTTACAGTAAATTAAAGTATTCCATGCAAAGTTTTCCCACAAAAAATCTGTAGTGTCCGTAACCATGTCAAATTCATGTTGCAATATCTTAACAATTTTGCATTTTAGAATAATACACTTTTCCAGGTTTATCAGGCCTTTTTATGTGAAATCTAAATGGGCCAAGTTTCATTTAAATGACAATTAAGAACACTAAAAGATTTAAATAAAAAAAAAAGTTACAGACACTCCATAAAAGGGCATTAAATTATACTTAGCGAATGTGTTTCCTTTTATCTGATAAAAATACAAAAAAATAAAAATATGGATCGGGAGATGAGAAGCATAAAATATTATGAATAATGTTTTTATATAGTCCTATCTAAAAATTTATTTTTTCACCGAGGTGGGACCGAAAGGAACCAGCTGAAAATACTGACTCCGCATGTTTATGCTTCAGCTCAGTGGTCAGTAATCTTCCGTAATCATTTATAGTGGTGTATTATTTTCAAACTAGCTAAGCACAGTTTACGAGACAGTGATCGTTCTCAAATCGGAGTTTTAAATCTGCCTCTTGAATAGCTAAGCTGTAATTACAGAACCTGATGACAAGGTTCGAGACTGAATCCTGGGGAAGGAGTGAATGAAATGAAACCTACTGATGGCTGTTATTTGCTGCGTACTCTGGGACGTAACCACCATTTTAGCATCGGTATCATGAAATCTTCGTGGATTTGCTTCCTGGCTGCCTTCTGCTTGATTTAGTTTACCATCTTCCTAAAACATTCTGTACACGTCCATACATTTAGTAATAATCACATTAACACCACATTACTTTAACACTGAATATGAGTAAACTGCTGACAGGATCATGGGCACCCAAAGCTTACCCATGCCCATGGGGACCAAACACCAGCCTGTCTGGTCCAATCCCACAGAAAAGCCAATGCAGGACAAATTGCTGAAAAAAAAGTTCATACTGGTTATGATAGAAAGGTATTAGAACACCCAGTGCATCACAACCTGCTGGGCCAGTGGCTAAGGTATTGGACTCCTCATCAGGAGGTCCCAGGTTCAAACCCCTGCACCAACTGGCTGCCATGGTTGGGTTCTCACCTGCTCAGATGTATAATAAGATAAAACTTTGAGCTAAGAGCATCTGCCAAATGCTGTAAATTTGCCTGGGTTTCAGCAGGCAAAAAAATTCAAGGTTGTTTATCCAGTCTCAAAGTTTTTCAGATCTCTGTCCGGCTGAACGTCCATGGGATGCACCGGACAAACAAGTCTGATCTATGAAGACCCCACCATGTCCTGGTGCAAGACACCACCACCCGCCCCCACACAGATTCAGTGAAGTCCATGTCTCAAGGGCTCAGAGCTGTTTTGATGGCACAAGAGAACCTACCCAATACTGCGCTTCATGTTTTAAGGTTTAAATGTTATGGCCTGAACACAACAAGGTGAAAAGTTGTATATTCACGATATTATATTGATTCATGTTGGAAGACTCTCCTCTTCCTTGATCTAAGATGTTCTCATCATAAATCACACATCATTATGAAAGTGTTAGAAAAGGAGCTTCACAGCCCGTGTTCATTTACATTTACGGCATTTGGCAGACGCCCTTATCGAGAACGACTTACATAAGTGCTCTTTCCATAAGTTTCCATCAATAAATGAAATACCAGTCAAAAGTTTAAACACCACCTAATTCCAGAGACTCTTTTTCTGATGGTTATTTCTCTCTACCCTGTAAAGCAATACTGAAGGCGTTTATCCAAAACACACAATCATTTCCTTTGAACAGTTGATATTGAGATGTATATCTGCTCCTTCTGCTCTGTAAAGCTTCATAACGGCTCTAATCTGAGGTGCTGGTTGTTAATTGGTGATTTCTGAGGCTGGTGACTCTACATGAACTTCTCCTCTGCAGCAGAGCTCAGTTTTGGTCTCGCTTTCCTGGGAAGGTCTTCATGAGAGACAGTTTCATCATGGAGCTTGATGGGTTTCTTGTAAGAACTGTTCCAGAACAGCTGACTTTCATGTCTTAAAATAACAATTTTGTGTGAAATCGCCTTGAATGTTTAAAACCATGTTATTTATATGGAGTGTTCTTTCTTTTTTATTGCTGATAGATTGTTTCTTAACCTCTTGAGATGTGAACGTTCTCATATGAGGGCATGACATTTTCCACCAACCACAGTATGGTATCTTTGTGATCCCTTATATGAAGACTGTTATGTAATAAGTAATAATAATAAAGAGAAACAGTGAGGAGAAATTGCAATGTACACAACAGAGGAGAAGTCCAGGTCCCAAGTGTTTCTGAGCAATTGACCTTAAAGCTTAAGGTTGCTAGTGTTCCTTCTTCCCTTTGCAGTTTAAGTAAAAATAAAAAGTCATTTTAAATAGTTTTTTTTTATTCTGGTTGGACATTCAGATCATCATGAGTCCAGGCTGTTCTGGAGTATACGTGTTATGTGTATCTGCTGTATAAAGTACATGTGGCTCGACTCACCAAGCCCCTGGAAGTCAACCTTCTTCTGCCCTGCGTCTTTATGTGTTAAATATTAATAAAACAACCTTTTATCAAACCCATCGTTATTTTTTTATGTAACCTTTTACCTTTTCTTATATGAACGGTATAAATATGTAAGATGTAGCAGCAGCGGCGGCAGCACAGTGCATAAAATCTCGCAGAAGCAGGTCAGGAACTTTGATGATGTCCACAGCAAACATGGGAATGGAGGAAAAGAACGATATCTCAGTGACTTCGACTGTGGCATGGTTGCTGGTCTGAGGATTCCAGGTCTACTCATTAGTTCTGAGAAGTGCCACTTCTTGATGAGGAAACTGATTGGTTTGGACCGCTTTGGTAACTCAAATAACCACTTGTTACAACCGTGGTGGGCAGAAAAGCATCTCAGAGTACTCTGAACCTCAAAGCAGATGACCTACAGTACAACAGGAGAAGAATGTCAGTTTTAATTCTATGAACCATAAACAGGAATCTAAGGCTACATTGAAGATCTCACTAATGGTTGCCATTGAATATTAATAATTGTTTTTGTTTTTTTCAGCAGTGTTTCTTATTTTATTTACATTTCTACAGTTTGCACTATCCATATGTACACCAGCTCTGGTTTCAATAATGATGCTTCTACGTTTATATCCTTCAGACCTGTTAGTAGTCTCCATGACCATGTTTATGAATTAATCATAGAATCCGTACAATAAACGCTCATTACTTACACATTAGCTCAAATGGGGGTCTAAGAAAAGGGCCAAATCCCAGACGGGTCCAGACATCCAGTACAGCCCAGTGATTTGCGCTTAGCTTCTGTGTAGTTACTACATTATTTATAGCTACATTATTTATAAGTGAATTGAAAGGGTTTAAGAGGTTAAAGGAGAATCTAAGGCCGGCTTCGTAAATAATGGAGCACATTTCCATGTATTGCTGGGCGATATGACGATGTAATATGGATATTGTGATACATTACATCACAATACACTCTTATAAGAAATAGTATATATCACACAGAATATATCCTGGCTCTGGGTGTGATAATGCCACCCTGGAGCTTAAGTTTTACTGCCGTTATTTACATCCTTGTCTTCTTTGTTAAGGTTCTGTTTCGTGTTTTGTGCTACGGCTCACTGGCGCTTGTTTCTTTCCAGTTATAATACTTATTCTGACTTTGCTTGTATTTAAAAAAAGGTTTGCACATGTAATAATCTGATACTTAATCTTTATACTGTCTTTAAACTGTTTATATATTTGCTTTATATTATATTTATAGCGATATCTTATTGTTATTGTTTTGTAATAACTTAAATCTTTACATTTCTAAAGAAAAAGAAGTGCACAATGCGACTTGAAGTAGATCATTATGGACTTCTAAGGACTAAAATCCTTAAAAACTTTTTTTTTTTTTTACATTTTAAATATTCAAATTCTGTAATAAAATGTTAAATATTTGAAGTGAATATTAATATTATATAAAATGCTAAATACTGTATAACAATATATGATATAATATAAAATGTAATAAATTTAATTAGCAGTTTAAAAAATTATTAATGTAAATATTGATTTATGTTTTTTGTATGTATTATATATGTATTTATTATGTACTGTATGTTCCCCCCTGTATTGCTCAGCCCTATTTCTAAGTTGTAAGTGTTTACTCATTATTATTATTTTCATTAGACGTTTATTTCTCGTTATCCGGACAAGCCCTGTATCGGGATGATGTAACATTTTGTGCTTCAGGAATGAAATGATTATCTAACATGGTGATGCAAGAAAACACCAACAAATAACAAACTAAGAAGCTTTCCCAAAGAGCTCACTGTACCGCTGTAGAAGAACCTGAAACTGTAAAGCTGTATCTGATATCTGAGTAGATGGCTACGTGTAAATGATCTTTTAAGTGGATTAATGTTAATGGCTTTTGCTTAAGGTAATTAGCATAAGGACCGAGGCCTCCTGAGATCAGATTATGCAAAATGGATCCTGAAACGAGCTGATGCACTGAACTCGTCTTTCCCCCCGACAGGCGTCTTGCTGGTTAATGCGGAGAGTGATGTCTCGAGATTAAATTAAAAGAAGTGAAGAATAAAAGGAAGCCATGAGGCATCACAACACCTTTTGATAAATCTTTCCAACAGCACCGTTGCATGAAATGGGCTGCTCCGTCTATCTGCTTTATAACGGCAATGCAGCTGAAATGTTTTGCGCTGAGACTTGATTAAATCCAGCCTTGCAGCGAGTCAACTGTAGCTCAGTCCTGAGTTAGCAGAGTTAAACCCGAGATCAAATATTTGCATCGCGCTCGCGGGACCCGAGCTAGCGCAAAGACGAGTTACTTTACTGTCAAACAGAGGACTTCAGTTTCCCCCTTCATGCGTAATAAGCTAGTGCTGCATGTTCGAGGTGGTGTATATTCTGTCCCTCACCTCCACTTTTTTATTCGCACATTGATCACACTTTGACATGAACCCCCAAAAAGATTTTATTGGCTGCGTAAACTACTAAAATGAAACTTTCAGCCAACCAAATTTAAGCTGCTGAATCAGAACAATGCAGTATAACTTTCATGCTGCATCACATAGCGATGTAAAACCCCCTGGAGGAAAGCGCTATCCGCCCTCTTCTGCATACATTTGCTCACAGACAACAACAATTATCCGGTTTTGCTCTGATTGACGGTAAAAACAGTGCATGTCCCACCCACCCAGAAGGCAAGTCCATTTTTATTTCCTTTATCTCACATCCACAGGTTGTCAAAAACATTCATAAAACTCACAAATACACAGTGGTGGGCAAAATACTTAAATCCTGTACTTGAGTAAAAGTAGAGATACGCTCAATAAAACATTAATCAAATCAAATTCAAATTTTATTTGTCACATACACAATACGATATGCAGTGAAATGCTTATACGACTGCCAGTGACCTTAAAAAATAATAAAATCTTATACATAAGAAATAAATATGAATAAAAGAAATACGTTTAAAATAAAATTAACTAGTAAAATATACTGTAATAAAAAAATACGTTGGAAAATAAGATTAACTAGTGAGATGTACTGTACAAAGTAAAATATATTTTATGAATAAGAACAAAATATCAATATAACAAATATAAAAATATAGAAAAGAAGAGAAGAGAGAAAAAGAAGAAGAAAAGAAAAAAAATAATAGTAAAAGTTTTCCATTTATAGTTCTACTTGGGTAAAAGTCCAAAATGACTTACTTACCTTCTACATGTACTTACATACATTTAAACTATGTATGATACTATGTACTATGTATGTATGTATGTATGATACTATGAAGCTTCACAACTGTGAATGTGCTGTTTTTTTTTGTGTCTCTATTAGAAACCATATTTCAAACACCTGCTACATGAGTGTTTTGCAGAGGGAAGGCTAATCGTGTAATTATGCATAGCGGGTTAAAGTAAAAGTAAAAAATAGCGACTAATAAAACTTAAGTAAAGGATAGACACGTGAATCCTGCAACAAAATAAATATACTTAATTACATTTTACCTATACAAATGAATAAACTAATTTCTAATACTGTACTACTGTTTACTCTATAAATGCCCCGCCCCGCCCTCTCTCTCTCTCTCTCTCTCTCTTTATATATATATATATATATATATATATATATATGACTACTGGAAAGGTGGGATAGTTTTCAAGGGCATAATTTACATTTCTTCCTTTATTTATTCACTACATATTCAATTAAATACAAGCGAGCATAGAGGGTGGGTGGGAAACACTGTCACTTCACACCTTTAGAGTTTGAATCTCATCTCTAGTCTGTGTACAGTGTGTGTGTGTGTGTGTGTGTGTGTGTGTGTGTGTGTGGAGTTTGCGCATACTCCCCTGTCCTCTGGGCACTTCAGTTTCCTTCCACTGTCCAAAGACGTACTCTGTAGGATATCTGGCATTTGTAAAATGCCCTTTAGGTTACGATTGTGTGTATGTGTGTGTGTGTGTGTGTGTGTGTGTGTGTGTGTGTGTGTGTGTGTGTGTGTGTGTTATTGTGCCTTACAATGGGTTGGCATCCTATCCAGGTTCACAGACCTTCCGCAACCCTACGCAGGAGAAGAGGTATATAAGTGAATGAATGAATAAATAAAATGTAAATTACATCAATGCACAGTGTGTAGGTGTTTCCTAGAAAAGAAAAATTTAATGATTTTTTTTTTTTTAAATACAGTTGTCTCTTATTCCATCTCTTCCTGGGATTTATATGTAGTTTCCAGAACATCATTTAATAAGAAAATGTCAGTTTTTCGTTACATTGAAACTTTTTTCCCGAGGCATATGGTGTTTCCTGATAACAGAAAGATACTGATAGAGATTATGTAGCTTACTAGAATTGATTCTCAATCCGATTCAGTGCACGGAGCCTCTTCGGATAAAATAGACGGATAAAATGAGATTTTCTTCTTTTATGAGCGGACCTTGAAGGAAATGCATTGAGTGACATTTATTCATCTGATACATACAGTATATGGCTCGTATCCTAGAGCCTAACAGGAGATCTGTTCAGGTTAAACAGACAAGTGACATTCAAAAAAAGAACGAGGTACGTTTTGTTTTTGCGTGTGCTATTAGATGCTGCATTAGTCTGAAGGCACGTCTGAGGGCTGACTTAACCTGGCTTTTTTTTGTTTTGAAGCTTTTACAGATGTACTGGAGCAAGAAGAAGCCCCCCTAAGATTCCAGGCTTCCAAGTGTCCCGAGGCAGTCAAGAGAGAGGCAGGGATGGTGCCACTGTCTCCTCCCTGACAAACACCAGCTGTGGGAGGGCATTTGATATGTGTTTGGATATGTGGAAGAGGGCAGATAGCGCTTTCCTCGGAGAGTGTGCTCTAAATCATTTTGCAGCTTCGTCCAGCCATGGGATCGTCTCAGTTTGTAATCAATCACAGTGACAATATTTCAGATAATAAGAATAATATCAGAAAGTCGGAAAACCTGTAGAGAATTTCGGGAATTCCTATTTGAAAAGTTGGAAGACCCGTACGGAAGTTCAAAGTTCTCATTCGGAAAATCAGAACACCTGTACAGAAGTTTGGAAATGCCATTTAGAAAGCATGAACACCTGGAAATTCGGGATGTTCCCAAATAGGAGCATCAAGTTTGGGAGTTATTCGGAATTCAGAAACTTGTGAAGACCAATTAGAATCAGAAAGTTAGATAAACTGTACAGAGGCATGGAAATGCTATTTGGAAAGTTAAAACACCTGTGCAGAAGTTGGGAATTCCAAATCAGAAAGTCAGAAAAAAAAGGTGTTTTCCTTTACAAAGGTATTCCTTTAAAATAAATTCTGACAGCAAAAGTTCCCTGTATAATTATTTAATTTATACAGAAGCTCAGAATTAAAGACTGATAAAAGGTGAGGATTCCTACAGAAACGTTGGTTTCTCCCTGGCTGAGCGTTCATGGGTTCATGCTCTTAACGGCAAAAACATAAAGCACGCAGTATAAAAATAATAATTTTTTTTGCACCACCCTTCCAGTTCTCTTCCATGAGTTTTCCTCTATGTTTTTCTTGGTTCCTTGGGGACCACTCCAGGAGAAACATAGTGTACAGTATGGTGTGAGCCCCTTCTGCGATCGATTGTGTAGTGCGTACACCGCTACAACACCGAACAACAGATCACAAGTGATTAAAGTGCGTAGTGTCGTGTGCACTCAGATGAAACACCTGCTAACCGGTTGTTGTAGCTCGGAATTGGAGAACCGAATGGGACATACGGAACGTAGACCACGATAACACTGAGGTGTAAGGTCCTGAGCGGTGGAACCTTGTTCAAGAAAAGGACAAGAAAAAGCAAGATAAGAACCCTGACCATGTGCGAACTGAAATTAAGGAAACATGCTCTTATTAGCTCGTCTGAGGCTATTACGCCTTTACAGTGGGGGAGTTTTTATTCACTAACCAGCAGAAGAAGTGAGAAAAAAATGAGTAAGGAATCAAATTATGTACGGCTAATTAGGAACACGTTAGAGGAAATTATCAATGGGACATTGGTTTTAAGCGTTAAGATATTTTTTTTGGGAACGGCTCTGGGAGAGTTTGCGCCTTGGGGGGAGCGAGATATCGGGAATTGAGTATAACGCGGGACTCAGCGGAAGGCGTAGTGAGAACACGGATACTGGGACTCGGATGTCTGTTCGAGCACCACGGGGTGACTTCTTTAAGAGCAGAGCAGTGACAAAGTGTGGACTACTGGTATCCCGCGCTGGTTGCTTTGCTTGCAGATTGCGAGTGGTTCGTTTAGGAGATACTATCGCTCACACTCATCCATCATCTTCTTCTCTGTTGCTCAGGATGTGCTGTGTTGCTATGCTTTCATTCCGTCCTCGACAAGACGACAGCTAAAAGCGCTTCAGGGAATCCGTTGTGATTTTCAAGAGTCCACATGCGTTTGGTTTGTGGTTTTGCGCGGGCAGCCGCTGTCCTGTGGGTCTGACAGTAGCCTTGTTCGAGGCCCGGCATCTGGCATTTCATAAGCAGGAGAAAAACCTGTCAGAGTAGACTTAATCTGACATCGCGGTGGGTCGTCTAAACCAAAGAGAATTCAGGCAGCTGACAGAAGGCACAGTAATGCACTAACCCATCTCACCGCATGACCAATGACAACATTCCTTATCAGCCTCCCAGCACATGGCCGACAGACATCACGCGTCGCTCACGTCCGCCTGTCTTCACTACGGATTAACGTCCATCAACGGGACTGGAGCTAGCTGACACACGTTCAAAAAAAGGCGTGCTACAAAGGGATTGTCATAAGCCTCATTCATGCAGGTCGTGTGTGATTTTCTGCATGTGTGTCACACTGATGTCTTAGAATTTCTTTTTTTACTTGTATATGTGTGAACAAGAGGCAGAAACACAAAGAGCAAGTATTATATTATTAAACAGCACAATGTTGAAATTAATCTGTTTCATTTAAATCTGATGATATTAATTTTAAAAGTCAAATTTACTTTTTCATCATTTAATAAACCAGAGCTTAAACAAGCCAATTAAATTTTTTCCCTACTAATGTGACCTCATATAAGAAGAGCCCCACCCTCCAGGTTGTTGCTTAGCTCTGTTGTTCTCTGATTCAATTCAATTCAATTTTATTTGTATAGCGCTTTTATACAATTTTGAGACCTGTGTTAACTTGGTAAAGAAATAGAAAATACAGGACCTTTAAAGAATCTTCATATTACAGAATTTCTTCGTCTCAGTGTTTGTATATACAGTATTAGCCACTTTTATGTTGTGGACATATAAAGTATATATAAAATATTGTCTGTAAACATAAATAACTCCTGATGTAACGATACAGAATATATTACTGGCATTTAAAATCTCCAGCATCCCAGGTTTTTATCCTAAGCTTGGGTTAATGTCTCGTATCTGTTTCGGGGTTTTTCCATGCGCCCCCCCTTAAGCAGGCCGGTATGTGGACTGGTTGTAAGATTTATTACCTTAAGGTGTGAATAAAAGAGTAAATGAGTGTGTACATGATGTCCTACACCGGACCAGTGTCCAGTCCATGGTGGGTTTCTACATTACACACCGAGTTTCTGGGAGAAAAACCCCAGATACATCTTGACCCTGACCCAGATAAAACGCTCCCTGAAGACGATGATATTTCGAATATTTTCTAGCTTCACCTCCTGCCGCACCACAAGCGCTTTGCTTGCACAGCTGACGAAGGACTTTTGTCCGAAAAACGTATATTATGCACGATAGATTAGCCCTAGCATTTTCTTTTCCCAGCATTCGCACTATTTTATATTCCAGTTGCCTATTTTATCAACCAACATTTCCATTTCCGTGTGCGCTTCTATCGTTCATCAGCACAATTTTTTCCATGTCAAAATTTTAGCTGAACCTTTGAGATTGAGCCGTGGCCGGTGATCATGTCAGGATGCATAAGCCTGGTGTGTGTGTGTGTGTGTGTGTGTGCATGTGTGTGTGTTTTGGGGAGCACATTATCATAAATCTTGCTATAATATGCTATATTGTTTGTGGTATTGGAGAATAATTTATAAGGCGTGTCTATCTCTATCAGAAAGTTAATATGTTATTATTTGGAATGTAATAAATCACATTTTAATTAAACTTTAATAAAACTCTCAGGGGAAAAAATAATCCTATGAAATTTCAAATAATAATAGTATAAAAATTATACGTAAAAATCTTTTGTTCTATAAAGAGTGTATTATGAAGAGGTTCATACACTGTATAATGCCTATATAACACACATAAGCATTGCTTGGCTGGGAAGAGAAAACAAGAGGATCATCAATTATCGTTATGATATTGTGCTATTTTGTATAAGGCATTTTGTTTTAATTGCCGTTTTGTTTGTTTTTTTAGGAAATTATAATATAAGGAATATGGCCTTTCGTTTTTTACATACACTCTGTTTTAGGTCACTGAAAACTGATGTTTCGGAAAACTCCTTATATTTAGCAGCTCACTTTTCAGTGTAGACAGGGGAAAAAAAAGTCTTTTATGGCTTGAGCACCATATGCGCTCTAACTCCTGTGTTTGACATCAGAGTGTGACAAATGTGTGTGAGAACTTTTTGTCAGGCCAACATGGCTTTGCAGTTAGGGTTTTATCACCCCGTGCTGGTCTGGCATTCTTAGACAGCGTGTTTTAGTGTGGACAAAGATTTTTCATTTTAAGAACAAGTGAGGGAAAAAAAAATTTTTTCACTCACTCACTCATCTTCTAAAACGCTTTATCCTGTATTTAGGGTCGCGGGGGGCCTGGAGCCTAACACAGGAGACTTAGAGCACTAGGTGGGGTACACCCTGGAGGGGGTGCCAATCCATTGCAGGAAAAAAAACATTTTTGTTTTTTGAAATAAAATAAACACCTACGTAATGGGTTTACCTGCAAAACACAATAAACAGACAATTGTTTAAATGGAATTTTACTTAATTTGGCAAATTATTTAGCCCCAACCGTTGTCTATAATCATAATCAAACTGTTAAAGTGGTCAGTGAATTGAAACTACCATCTGGCCAAAATGCTGTGAAAGAACTACATGCATTGAGTGGAATTTTGAAGAGTTTCAAGGCCAAGAAAAACAAGGTTTATATTCTGTTAATGGTATTGCAGTTTCCCCGGCAGTCATGGACTTCCATTATAAGGTGCCTCAAAACCTACTGTAGTGCAACTGAAACTGGAAGGAGGCTGATGTTGCTGCCCAATTACCAATAGTAATTTTTGTACCGATTACAATACTTCTCCTGATCTTCATCTTTGAACAAAACTCAATACTTTTCGTCTTGAGCTAATTTGCTAAATCATACAAAATTCACCTTGATATAACCAAATTTTCACATAATATTTTAATATTTGCATATTTGTGACTAATTACACAACATATTTCCTAAGAGTTTTTTGTTCTTTTGGTATAGATTTATCTTGTTTTGCATTTAACCCATCATTTACTGCTATACGGTTACGTTAAGGCTTTATTACTTACACAAACATTACTGTACAGTAAAATTCTTTTTTTTTTTTTTGCACATTGCATCTTGTTGGGAATCTGTTGTCGAAGCACAGGGTCAGCCATGATGCAGCGCCCCCCTGAGCAGACTGGGTTAAGGGCCCAACAGTGGCAACTAACCTTCTGTTCAGTAATCCAGAGCCTTAACCCGCTGAGCCACTACTGTCTCTACTGTATATACAATGTCTATCAAATACTGTAAATGATATTTTACAGTACAGAAGTTGCAAAGAATCTTTCTTTTAACTAATATAAAATATTTGCATGTCGTCATGTAATCAGAAACCACAACCTCCTCCATCCTGTGTTGGAAAATTGACTCTAACAAACACCGACACTGGAGACTCCCTCCAATACGGTAAATAAACAGGATATCACTGTATGAACAACCATTTGGATTTGTTTTTGTGAATCAACCTGGAGAGTTAAGGAACAGGTGTGAAGGAGTAAAGTGGCATGGCGAGGAGAACCCAGAAAGGGGAAAACATTGATTATAAAAGAAAGAGGAAGGGAAATAAAGGGTCCCCAGGTTTTGAAATGTTATTAGAAAAGAAGCAAAATAGGATAATATACAGTACATCTCTGGATAATTTGCTAACTCCATCAGAACAGATAAAACCTCCAGGTGAAATAAGTCTCCCATGGAGAGCAGTCGTATCCATTTACTGATTAGCGTTGTCACTGTCTGCTCCTGTACACCTAATCAATGCCATCCATTCGCCCATATTTTCCCTGCTGCAATCCCATCAACACATTTGGAGAGGATTTGAAATTCAGCACTCGAGGAAGCAGTCGTACAAGCGCACTTTGGTGTAATGGATTGAGGCACCTCAATCAAATCAAACCCAAATGTCCTGTTGGGCATGTTTATCCTCTAGCCCATGCGCTCTCCGCATCGCCACACCGCTGCACGCAGGATTTGCATATTCATTATGTCGTGGCCATAGCAACGATGTTTAGAGCACGCCCGTGCGGAATTTACAGCCTTATGGAGCCTTAAGTAGAAAGAGAATACGTGACGACACATGGTTATGGATTTTAAGATGTAGAATGTTGTTAAGAGTTTATACGTAAGGGTTCATGAGCATTGTGCTCGCGGAAATGTTGGAGAGGTAATAATTCAAAGGGATAATCAGAGACTTAATTCAAAGGGATAATCAGACACTATATATGTTTAGTGTATATAACATTTATATAACGTACATTTATTTGTTACATTTAATTATCGAAATAACAGACATTTTATCATTATGGAAAAAATCTAACCGTACTTCTTAAGTTCGTTTGACTTTTTACTTTCTTTTTTGCTTTATAATTTATTTTATTGACATAATTAGATTGATGTGAATTTTTTCTTTCTTTCCTTTCTTGTTACATGATGTGAACAGTTTAAATGTGTGTAAAAAAATGTTTATTTTTTCCTTCACATCATTTTTTTAAAGTTATTTATTTTACTGACACCACTAATGAGTAATGAAAATTCTTCTTTTTTTGTTTCTTTTTTCTTCTTTCTTTTTTTTGCTTATTTTTCAGATTTTTTTTTTTTTTTTTTACAAATACTTTGTTACTGAGGAGCATAAATTTTTTGACACATTTGTTTGTTTGCTTCTTTCTTTTTTCTTTCTTTTATTCACATTTTGTGATTACATTACAACAATTTTTGTAAATAATATTCTTTCTTTTTTACTCATTATGTTGAAGTTCAGTCCAAAAATAGACTACGAGTCGAACATGCTTGTGTCAAATTACTATTCGTGTGTGTGTGTGTGTGGGCGTCTGGTTCTTAGTGAGATACAAAATCATGGCCACACACACATACACACACACACACACACACCACGCCTTGTCGCAGCACTCTTTGAAAAGTGAGTACAGCGAGAATAAGAGCAGTGCTGTGTAATTTTCCTGTCACCTCCTCAGCACCTCGACACAAAGGTACGGTGACAAACAACAAAGTTTTTTAAAGCTCTGAAGTCTAAAGCGGAATCAACGTGAAACAAACATCGCCAGCGCTTTATCTCAGTCTGTCACTGCTACTGCTGTTTATTACAACAAAAAGAACTATTCTCGCACGAGGCTTCTCATTAGAAAACACACACACACACACACACACACACACACATCTGCATAGTTTCAAACATAATAAAAAAAATAAAACAACTTTATCACCTAATTATTTTCACATGTTCAGATTATTACTTTTTATCTGAAGTTCAGGAAGTAATAAGAAAGAGAGAGAGAAAGAAAGAGAGGAGAAAGAGAGATAAAAAGTAGGAAAAGATTGAGGAGGCCACAGAGAGCGATAGGAACTGATGAGAAACAGAGAGAATGAGGAGAAAGAAATAGACTGAGAAAGAGAGTGAGAAATTGAGGAGAAAGAGAGAGAAAGGTAAACAGAGGAGGATGAGGCAAATAGAGAGAGAGAGAGAGAGAGAGACTGGGGAGGCGTAGCAGTCACATGACTTTTTGGCGTGGTTTGACCCCCCAGATGAGGCGCTGGGTTTTCAGAAGATCCCCTCACTGGAGCGATGGAGGTCTTTAATGCTGCTCCGTGGGGACGACGTGGCGTTATTAGTGCGAGAGGCGTTTGCTGGGTGTGTGTGTGTAAGAGATGCTAATGTGTTTCAGGGCTCCAGTGCCTCCGCTCTGCGCTTCTACACAGCTCCTGGCATTTCAGATTTTTTTCTTTGACTTGGTATTAACAGAGCTCTGTGAGCGGTGGCATTTCGGTGGCATCGCCACTGCCATTTCGAGCTGCTCGAGTGCATAGTGGAAAGCCCTGGGTGAAGCCATGCTCAAGGTTACACAGACGCTAAAGGCTATGCACTGAGCATTCCAATGCGCTGATGATTATTCATTTGTTTGTTCTCATTTGTTCCCGGGGCAGATCCACACGCTGGATTCCTCAGACAACTTTTTCACCCAGTGTATGACGGCCCTGAGTAGAGACGAGCAAAGTTTTATTTTTAATTAAACTTCCTGCCCACTGAGGCATGAAGCAGCTTAGTTGTTACCCCAGAGCATGACCAGCCCCGAAACATCATTCAGGGTGTCACTGGACTGCACCAGGCTCGGGTTAGGCTGCAAAGTGTATTTTGGAGCACAATGACACTGTCTTTATCTGCATCCATCCATCAATCCATCCATCCATCAATCCATCCATCCATTCATCCATCCATCCATTGATTAATCCAGCCACCCATCTATCCATTCATCCATCCATCCATTCATCCAGCCATCCATCCATCCATTAATCCATCCATCCATCCATTAATTGATCCATCCATCTATCCATCAATCCATCCATTAATCCATCTATCCAGTCATCCATTATGGTCTTTCCATCCTTTGTAATTACATTTTTTTTTTTTTGCAGCTCTTATAGTCATTTATTGTTGGGGTATAACATAATTACACAAATGTTCCAAATGTCTGAATTCAACTTCAATTTCCTTCCTTTCCTCCATTTGTGCTCTTTTATTCATTGCTTCTTAAGCATATTACATAACAACACAATTTATATTTATTTAGTGTTCCAAATGTCTGCATTCAGATTTAAACTCTTCCTTTGTGGCAATACTCTATTCATGTCCCTTCCATCCATCCATTCATGCCTCCATTCAGCCTTAGTCATGGTTTGCTAGGGGTATAATTAAACTATTCATATCTGTGTTCCAAATATCTGAACTCCAAATTTTCTTTCTTTCCTTCCTTCCTTCTCTCCCTCCCTCTCTCCCTTTGTGCTATTTCATTTTTTCATTCTCACACGATGATCCTGTTTATATTTGTTATTTATTCCAAATAAACGTGTGTTTTCTAAATTAAACTCTCCATTTTTTCTTCCTCATCTACTGTATACATCCATCCATTCCTTATTTGCAGCTCTTGCAGTAAGGCTAATCAGGGCTAGAACACAATGACACCCAAGCGCAAGGCTTCTCTCTCTTTTTTTCTTTCTTTCTTTCTTTCTTTCTTTCCTTTTATCCTCTTTTATTAATAGTGATATTACTTATTGACACTATTTATAATTATCACCTGTTCCGAACATCTGCATCTGTTTTCAAATTTAACCTGCTGATTCTATCCATCCATCCGCCCCTCATTTGCAGCTGGAATTTGAACCTGTTCTTTTCCTTTGTGCTTTTTTTTTCATTGCCTCATAAGGGCATGGCATAACAACACTATTTATAATTATTTTGTGTTCCAAATGTCTGCATTTAGCTTTAACCACTTACTTCGTGGCATCCATCCATCCATCCATCCATCCTGTTTATCATTTGCAGCTCTTCTAGTCACTGTGTGTTAGGGGTATAACACAACGAAACTACTTCTGTGTACTTCTAATATACCTGTTTTCCAAATATCTAAAATCTAATTTTCTTTCTGTTTCTTATTTCTTTCTCTTTTATCAATTGTGTCTTGGGGTACAACACAACAACACTAATTCTATTTTATTTTTATGTTTTTTTTTTAACTCCTGATTTCTTTTCTTCTACTTCCTTCCCATCATTTGTTTCATCCATCTATTCATCCCCCCATTTTTAGCCCACTCTAGTCATTGTGTTTTAGGTAAATAATACATTATGACACAGCACGTATAACTCTTTCTTTGTCTTTCTGTTACAGCTCAACAATTCATTCTTGTGCTTTCAAAAAAAGAAGCATGTTTGCATTATTTTAATTAGTTTGAAAACAGACTTTTCGAAGGGGCCATGGCCAGAAACAAGTTTGAACAAAGGGTTCTGTTAGTGGACCCCAGTGGACTGGAACACCTGGAACCATTCTGTCCTAAGAGCTGCTTCTTTTTGGCCTGTCTCTGCTTCTTCAGTGTACATTTTGCCGCCCGGCCCATTTCCTGATGAGAGATGGGCTCCCCATCAGCTGCCTAAACCCATTGATCAGCTCTCACTGAGGATGGCTAATTACTTGGTGTGAAACAAATTACAGCACACCACATGACTCGCTGACTCCACGGAGAGGGCAGCCTCCTGAGCCTGGAGCACTGCCGCTCATCAACAGGCAATGGAACAGTGTATTATTAGCATTCGTACTCGGTGTGGTTGATTGCTAAGATAACAACATGCACAACACTGCATGTTCAAACTAGCAAGCGAAGTGCTAAAAATGTTCAGTTGTAATATAAATTCGAGAGCACCTAAGGAATATTGAACCCGATCAAATCATTTTGTAATGTTGTTTTCATCTAATCTATGATTTAATCAAAGTGATTTCTGTGCACC
Source organism: Clarias gariepinus (assembly GCF_024256425.1). Taxonomy (NCBI): domain Eukaryota; kingdom Metazoa; phylum Chordata; class Actinopteri; order Siluriformes; family Clariidae; genus Clarias; species Clarias gariepinus. Next base: position 1,515,904 of record NC_071118.1, on the reverse strand, counting down.
TGTATTTTCTAAATATAGCTTTCTTTATTTTTTTTATTGTTTCTTTTATGTCTGTGATGTTTGCAATTCAATAAATTTCCCCTTCTGCTTTCAGCCCTGGTTCAGAAGTACTAACAGTAATTATACAGCCATCAACCACTAACTGTACATTTACTATTAACATTAACAGTTTGCCTTGTGCCACCAGGGTGGATCTGGCTCCTCTGCAGGACCATTTGGGGTGCGCTGTGGTTCCTGGCACCAGGACGTTGGCAGAAGATCCCTTGTGTGCTGTGGTTTGCGGTGTGGGGCCTCCGTGGATTGGACTTGTTTGTGCTGTGCATCCTGCTTAATCAGATTGAGATCTGGGGAGTTTTAGTGGTCTAGGTCGCTTTGCCTGCTGGGCCCAGTGGGCAGTGGGCTGTGGTGCACTGGGTGTTCTGGTGCTTTTCTCTTGAGGACAGTATTGACTATTTTCAGCAGCTGCATTGGCTTTTCTGTGGTCTAGACTTTGGTCCCCACAGATGTGGGTGAGCCTTGGACTCCCATGGTCCTGTCACCAGTTTACTGATATATAGTTGATAATCAGTTTAGTGTGTAATTCACCTGGTGATGGCGTTCATGTTATGGCTAAAAGAGGAAGATTTTAGTAAAACACTTGCAGAAGGATGTAAAGTTAACCCCGTAGTCAAGTCTGCTCAAGATACATTTCAAAACCAGGACTTAGTGAGATCAAGTCTTAAGGCTTAATTGGGTCGAGTCCAATTCAGGATCAAGTCCACATAAAAGTAGTAACATGAAAATTTAGACTGAAAACAACCAGTGATTAGACTGTTTTATGAAATTATATAGTATATTTCCAGCACAAATTCTCGAAGGGGCATTAGTGGCTCAGTGGAAGGTATCTCGTCTGGATTTGATTCTGAGCCAATGCCCGTACCCCAGCTACTGGATGCAATTCCAGTCCCCAGCCTGAATAAAATGGGAGAGTTGCCTCAGGAAGGGCAACAGGTGTAAAACCAGTGCCATATGAGAGCGGATCGGATGGCCCACTGAGGCGATCGCTCGATGGGAGACCAACAACAACAACACACATTTTGAATGCAAAATCTGGTCCAAGTAAAAATACCAACAATTCTGAGTCAAAGTCAATACAGAGAACATCTCAAGAGTGTACGACACTTTGCCTCTATTTATCTCAAAGGTCACAGACAGAATTTGAGGTTGTGTCCCAAATCGCGCAATCCACAGTACACAGCTTAACAGAGGCACAGACTACAGAGCCGCCAAGACTATCAATTTTTTTAGGGCCCTGAATATGAAAACAGCTGAAGACTAACAAAATCCCCCAGAAGGGTAACGCCTAAAGCTATATCAGAAACCCACATAAACACCTTTCTAGCACGTGAGAGAATTATTTTGAATAATCACCGATTTGAAAATAATAATAATAAAAAAAACAGAAAACAAAAAAAATTATTTTGTTAAGTGAACATCCAGCTAAGGTTGTTATGCTAATGTAATTACTTAACTTGATGGAATTCGTCATTTTGCACACATTTTTTTGGTTTATACAATATGTTTCGATCTAGCACTACACCTAGCATGCAGAATCTAATGCTAACACTTTCCTACCGTACCTCAGCATATGAACCCTCGTCTCATGATTTTTCTCGCTAATAGAGAAACGGTAATTAGACAGACATCGACTACTTTAAAACCATTAACATTAAAACCACTTAGGTTTTGAGTTCCCCCTGTGCCACCGGGGTTGGGGGGTTCTGGCTCCTAGGGGTGTGGCTCTGCAGAACCCTTTGGTGTGCTCTGCAGGATGTTGGCAGAAGATCCCGTGTGCTGTGGTTTTTCTCTGTGGATTGGGTTCGTTTGTGCTGTGCATCCTTCTCAATCGGATTGAGATCCAGGGAGTTTTAGTGGCCTTAGACACTTTGCTGCTGGGCCCTGTGAGGGGTGGGCTGTGGTGCACTGGGTGTTTGGTGCTTTTCTCTTGTGGACAGCATTGAATCTTTGGGCATAGGAGGGATTTTAACGTAGCTAAGCTGAGCGCTGGCTAAGTTGCGCAGACGTCCAGGAGCCGTTCAAAACTTGTTTGCGTCAGTGGAAAGTCAAGTCAAGCGAGTTCACATTGTTTTGTGGGTTTTTTGCATTTTGTGCAAGATTGAGTGAAGACATACAGTAGCTCTATAGGTCCTAATTTTGTTATCAAGAACGGTAGCAAGACGAAAAGAGAGCCACTTTCAGTTTTTAGTTTTAAAGCAAAAGGACAAGGTGCAAAGAGGAATCATAAATTAAGGTTAAGTGAGGCTTGATGTCTATTTATTTAATTTTTTACCTTTTGTTTTTGTTATTTTTATGAGCAAAAATATGATTATTGTGTTGGAAATTGGTATTATTGGGAATATTTTTGGGTAAATTGAACAGATATCCAGACTCTGAGGATCGTTGGTGCTGATAAACACAACTATCCTGCTAACTGTACTGTAGCATGCTAACTAAATATATAGTTATAGTCTTTATAGGGAATAAAATAAAGTGATGAGGTTGTTTTTGTGTGTTTTTGTATGTCATCTTATCTTTTTTGAACTTAGAAACAGGTAGTGTTAGCTAGCTAAAACTCAAGTTAAATCATGTTGAAGTTTTAAGAACTTTGTTTCATAAAGCTTTTTAAAAGTTCCAGGTCTAACATATAAAGTGTTGGTAAGTCGGGGACAAAACATAAAGCTGCATTTGTGTTAGACGAGGCTTTAATGCACATTTTGAAGTGTTCATTAGAGCCGAGTTTCATGCTCATTAACTTTGGATGAGGCACCGCTAAACAGAAAGCAATTATTGCTATACATGGAAAGTTATTATAACACTCTGTGAATTATATGCATGGTCAGGTTGTATAAGTTATCGGAATGTTTCGGATTAAAAAGGATCAACTCAACAACAACTCATTTTTGCTTCACTACATGGAGCAAGCATTAAGGAGGTAAATCGAATAAAAAGCACAACGTATTGGTAAATGTAAAATTCCGATCATTAAAGCGAGGTGGTGGATGAGCCAGGGAAGTGAAGCGTCAGTAAACAGAGCGTCCGTTCTTACTTAAGCGTGTCTTACTTTTTCATTCCGTCGCTTTTATCTTTCATGTTTTTTTTTTCTTCTCTTCACGTCTGAAACAGAAATTGCAAAAGACAAAACAAAGTGACATAGCTGTCAGGATAGAGTCAACACTTTCATTTTTCTTACCTTCCCTATTTGCCACGAGGAGTCGCAGACATAATCAGCATCAGCTTCATGCGACATTCCATTTCTTTCCCTCCGCAACAAATATCCTTGAGAGCAGATAGCATATCGTATAAACAATTGCAGAAGCATGAGGTGTGAACGCTGACGCTCAGAAACGCCAGCACTGCTCGTTTCAGTCTACAAGTCAAACCGTTTGTGTGATAAATATAATATCCTTTAGTAACAGTTTTACCTTCAGACCAAAAATGGATGTTTTTGATCCATTTTGATAACTGGCTTTATGATTAAAAGCCCTGCAGGAAGATAAAGATCTCATTTTCTGACTGACTTTGCCTTCTGGGAAAAAAAAAGGGGAATTGTGTGGCCGAAGACAAAGATAAACAAGACACAGACCCAAAAGCTGTGCCAGCTCTATATATGTGTTGGATAAATCAAACCTGACAGCCCAGGCCTCGTTAGGGATCCTTGGTTGACAAAAGCCCACCTGATATCACCTCCAGTCCTCACCGAAGCCATGACTGCTGACAGGAAAGAATAACTGAATGAGCTGAGCTAGCGGCTTTCGTCGAGCACTCTACCTTCCTTTCTTTTTTTTTTTTTTTTTTTTTTACAGTTTGAAGGCCAGGCTTGAAACAGGAGCCGAGAAATAAAGCCGTGAAAAGATGAAAGCATTTTTCAGTCTGGGATATTTCCGACAGGATTTTTTTCAGTGTAGATTTTCGGTGTTGCAGGACAGCTTTAATAATGACACAGCCTCTAGAACCGTTCAGTCAGGAGGCTATCAGTCTTATAGCATGGACTGATATTTTTTCAACATGCCCGTAATTATTATTAGAAGATTCTATGAAATTTGAATGCCCTTGATGAACAGGATTTTCATGGATATTAATTTTCAACAAGACATCTGAGAGACATCAGAAAAAAAACAGCACAAAAAGTCAAACAATCCCTTGAACCGATCATCTCTGACATAAATACGATCTGTAAAGATTGACGAGCTACGTTGCAGATTAAACTAATTAAACAACAATGCCTCATATATAAAGAAATTTAGCTCACCAATCTGGCAGATGAGCAAATATTTTAAATGCTGCTTTACTAAAATTATAATTTTTCAAACAATTAAATCTAGATTAAACCATCTAATCAAACTCTTTCAGAATGCTCATATACTGCAGCACGCATGGAGCAGTGTAATACCTGCCCCGGTGGACCACTCATTTTGGCCACTACATACAAAAGAAGTTACTGGTAGTTCAATAGAATTTAATAAAAACAGTACAGTATACAAAATGTCCTTACAAACAGATTGATATTGGACAACATTATTTAATGTTTAATTTAAAAAATACCATCAGACAAAACGTTGCCTTGTTTTGCCTTATAGATTTCCTTTCTAACTATTCAACCATAACATCACACTGCTTCAGAGACAAAAAGAAAAAAGAAATACCACCTAAGATAACAAATAAGAAAAATACACAAAAGTATGTGGACACTTGCGAAATAACAATCATTCGTTATTGGTTCAGAATTTCTCCTTTATAGGTGCGATTGGTCAAGGTCAGGGATAAAACAAAGTTTTATCTTAATTATCTTTGGCTTCAACTCTGGTTTATTCGCTCTACGATTTCTTTTAGTCACATTTTGCTTCGATTACACTCTGCGAATTATATGTATAGTCATATCTAAAGCAACCCCAAATTATAACACTGTCTCCAGAGGCTTGCACAGCGGACACTATGCATGATGGGAGCATCGCTTCATGTCCTCCCTTTCCTACCTTGAGTAAGGTGTACTTGAGACTTCTCTCCATGTGTACAGTACGTTAGGATACTTGAGGTAAACTCGTATAAACCTCTTTTTTCATAAGAGTGTTTAAGGCTGTTATCCAACGCTGGCAGCTAATGCACACATCTGGCACCGAGTACCTGGACGCTGTCCATATTCCAGCTTCCTCAAACTCTAAAATGCACAGTGTGTTTGAACTGAATCTTAATTAGTTTGGTTTCGGCAAATCGAGAATTGTGTGAATATCAGTGACCATGGAAACAAGACAAAGAGAAACCTGTGAAGCAGAGAAACCTTTGAGATTCCTTAGAGGACCCTGTCGCTAAACCTAAGAACAAAGAATATTTAATAACTTTTGATACCACAAAAGGATTGTTCTTCAGTGAAAGACTTTCTCCTGAGGCTTGAATCATTCATCTTGGAATAGGGATGAAGTGGTACATAGTTAACGCACGTAACCGTGTTTTTTTAACTGAGTGGGTAGTGGTTTTCTTTTGAACTAGTGAAGCTTTCCCTTTTGTGCGTTTCATTGCCAAATAGCAGTAACAAAGCTGGCACGTTGTGATCTGGACCCCACATGGTTAGCTGCTACATTTGGCTAATTCTCTGGACATGCCAACTGGCCTAGCCATTATACATTCGGTCCTATAGACGAAGAGTGCGTTGAAGGTAATTTCCTTTAGAACTAGTGAAGCCTGTGTATCTATCTCTATAATAGCAGCTAAACTTCTACAGTACAAGCTGCTTGTTAGTGTCGATCTCATTTCTTTGCAGACGGAACTTTTTCTTTGGTTGTGGCTGACAATTAACGAAGCATCTACATATATTCAGATAACAAGCTGAAATGCCTCATTACTTTTCCAATGAATCTTGCCCTGGCAGTGTGGTCATGCTCCGATTTTTCTATTCTGCTTAACACCTTCCATCTGCTATCGGTGTCTGAAAGCCAACTTGGGACAAAATGTTTTGTTAGCGAACGATCCGGTCACTGATTGAGTCGATAAAGTGAACGAATTATTCTTGACCATTTCCATGCACCAACAAGTCCTGTTCAGGTTCACGTGGCTGCACATTTGGACAAATTGAACCATGCAATTGATTTTCCATAAAGGGCATAAATCAACTCGGTTTGCTAATGAGTGAAACAAATACCACTCGAAGGGGAGTGTGAGGATCCATGGGAGAGAAGTTTAACTGCAAAACCCACAATTCAAAACACATGACAAGGGGAGTCGATGCAGAGATTAAAGCACAAATCCAAAAAGGAGTCGAAAGATGTTAAGGCAATGATATTGCAAAAAGCTCACTAGAGGTAACTAGTGCTAAGGCTTCATGGATAGAGATAATGAAGTGTGTGCTTTATATAGCTGATGATACAGACAGTGTGTGATCACAGAGTCTGTAAAAAAAAAGATGGAGTCGACGTGTCCCTGAGGGCATCCTGTAACAGTGAAAAACGCTGCTATTCATAAAATTAAACCACCCAGGTGGCATGAAACAAATGGAGTCGATCTAATACCGAAACCAAAACCTCAGGGATGTTTATAATCAGAGGTTATGATGACGTCATTGGATCAATGATATATTTAATGTTTATTTTTATTACCGTAAATATTTATGTAAACATAAGAAATGAGGGTGTCTCATTATAAGGGTTTGCTTTTTGTTAGAGATCTCCAACAAGCTAACTTGTAATATTTCTAAAAGTTGTCACCTAAACAAGGGTGAGTCATAAATTATCCGCACTCTGGCTGTAGATTTTCCTTCAATTAACTTTTAGAAAAGACAAATACCTAATCTCCTCGCTTTTCAATACACTTCGTCCATCTGTTAACAAGCGTTCCTATTCCCTTATTGAATTTTTTTTTTTTTTTAATTGAGTTGCGAGCCACGAACGCACCTCTGTCTTCCTCGTAATTCTGCTTTCAGGAAACCAAACAGGTGAAAGTTTGATGGAGTGAGATCAGGACTATAGTGAGGACGCTTTAACATCTCAGAGTTATGAAGAAGTATGCGGACGTGCATTGTGATGCAAGATCATGATGCCCTCGGAAAGCAGTCTTCTGTGTTTAATCCAAAGTTTAGTCTTCAGCTCTTCGATAAGCGTCTCACTGTAACGAGGACTATCGATTGTTAAATCTTTTTCCTGATAATGTTCCAATACAGACGCTTAAATATCCCAGAAAACTGTAAGCACTGATGAATTTTCCAGCTGATAGTCGACTTTTAAACTTTTTCTCGGTTGGCGATTGAAGATGTTTCCGTTCCACACTACGCCGTTTACTTCTAGACTCGTAGTGATGAATCCGTGTCTCGTCTCCAGATATGCTACTGTTGATGCTTTTGTGTTTGTTGTTTCGGCACCAGGTACACCCTCAGACCACAAAAAAAAAAAAAAAGGAATCACTGCTCACTGCCCTTCTTTTGTGCAAATCACAAGCGGGTTGTCTATTTTTGCTCGCAAATTAACTGATACAACACGTCTACACCTGCACGGAAGTGACCAGGGAGACAGTAGCCTTGAATGCAAGTGCAGCCAACACAACAAAAGTTTTAACCAGAGTGCGAATAATTTTTGACTCACCCTCATACATCGATCCAAAGAAGTATAGCTAGTATAGCAAGCATAATTCATTTTAAAGTAAAATACTGATGCACCAAGCGGCCATTTTGATCTGACATCACGCGCTTAACATTCCTGAAATTTCTCCAGGATTTTGGTTTGAGAATTTTGGATATGAGTTTTTGTTCATGCAGCAGCAACTATTAATCCATATTTTGATATTTTATCATCTTGACAGTTGGCTGAAGAGACCTATGACTTCATGTCAGCTCTTATTGCTTTTAAGAAGAAGATACAGTACGTTGCCGACGACCCCAACCTGCTTGCTAAATAGAAAATGTATTTATTATTAATAATAATAATAATAATAATGAAAAAGAGAAAGCAAATAGCCTTAGTGCATCTGACCGCCAGCATGTACAAGGTAAGAGCAAAACAAAACACGTAGCATCCACCATGGCGAATTTCACAAAATGCACTGCTTTCTGATGTCACGATGCCCAAACCCTATTAACAATCCAGTATGTATAAACTACTTTATTTCATTAATATATCACACCACTTAGCTCTAACGCTTAGAGTCAGGAAGAAAAATGCACTGCTGGAGTGTTTTTGGGTCAATTGCATTAACCGTGCCAACATCTTTTTGCATATTGGAGCTATTCGGTGGAAACACTGGCAGTGGAGGAGGACAAAGAAGAAGAAGAAGAAGAAAAAACCCTGTTGTATAATAAGTAGCTTTAAATAACCGTTCAGGCCAGGCAGAGTCTTGCTGTACACTGAGCTTTGGTGATAACTTGAGACAGCTGTGTTGAGCCGCGCTCTGTTGTTATGGCCTGTAAATTAGCATGTGGAGGTGGAGAACACCGTATACGGTTTAGGACGGAACGTCTAAAGATAGTCCGTCAGACACCGGGTTCAGGGAGCGTCTCAGAGGCTGAGGATTTAATCCAGTACACATTAGACGGTAGGAAACTTAACAAACAAGACGTTTTTTTGGGTTTGTGGGCCTTTAATCCACTCGGGGCATTTTGTCTGTTTTCGTTTAATTTGGGGAAAAGCTTGAAATAACATTAAGACAAAGTTCATCAGAGGATTAGAGGTTAAACTGGCTGGAGTCTCGGTTAGCAGAATGCTCCGAGGTGGTGCACTGACTGATGTAACAGCACTGTGTGTGTGTGTGTGTGTGTGAGGTGTGAAATGGAACAAAGGGACAATGAATATCCTGAAAACGTAAAGGGAAAATGGAAAGAATAAACCCTCTATATTTGGCAGAGACTTTCCACACGACACTCTAATAACACGTGTAATTTAAACAGTTTTTAAGTCGTTTCATATTCTGTTCCTCTTTTCCCCTTTATACTGTATAAGGTAATACTGGGCTTTTAAAAAAATATATACAAAAAAAACTTTGTTACTTTTAAAGTTTTTAAAAATCCCATTGTGTATTTATAATCCTTATTATGACTCTCAAACACGATGTCCCAAGTTAAATTTAAATGGAAAAATCATTTTATGATTAAACTGTAAATTCTGTTATCTGTACAGTATATAATGCATTCATTATATTATATTCCATACATCCATATGACTTTTACATGAACTTACGCCCTACGACCCTTACTCTCACCCTGTGACAAACGAACGCACTACAGACTTGGTTACGTCCTGCTGTGTATCGGTTCTTGATTAGCGTTCCACTTTCACACCCTACTGTCCTATTGCGTACATGAAACTTTGCTCAGTCTTACATCACTGTAGTGGGGATAAATTCCTGAATCCGATTGGTCAGGAGGCGTGTATTATTTTAATTTCTTTTAGATAGTAGCATGAATGTTATGTAAGTATTAATGCAATTATTTTGTAATGTTATTACTGTATTTCTGTAGTAACAGCTCATACACAAAAAAACAAAAAACAAACACAAAAACAAACACAAAAACAAACAAATGAGAATCAAATTCATCACCAAAAAAAAACAACAACACCATACAGTGTACTTATGCATTTTATATATATTTATATATATATATATATATATATATATATATATATATAGAGAGAGAGAAAGAGAGAGAGAGAGAGGTGCTTATGTAACAACTTTTGGTCACATTTATAAGTTTAATAATATAAACTAACTTGTAAAATCATACATTTTACCCATTAAATTAATATTACAGTATAGCATTCTTTACATACAGTATCGTGCTTTAGTGTTTTGTCTTTTGGATCGTGTGTATAGAGCCTTGTATCGTCCCCATGCTCGTGGTTAATTTCAGTGTTACATCCTGGTTTAAGCCCAAGTTTAATGATTGTGTGTTTATTATTTACTAGCGTTAGTACGTTTCATTTGAGTTTGTAGAAACAGTTATAAGGTTAAAGTTAAAAATAATCTGCTGATCTTTAATGTAATCAGTGATATTATTATTATTATTATTATTATTATTATTTGAGGTTAAAGCCCACGTCCATGTCTGTGTGTCTCTCTGTACAGCAGAACTCTCTGTCTAACTTATTAATACAAAGAAATCCCATTCTGTAAGGTTGAGTATCTTACGCCTTGTTTACACTAAGTTGTCCTTCTTTGGTGCTCAGACAAATACACTCCCTGTTCGGTAATCGGAGAGTGAATCACAGATGAGAAATGGAAAAAGTAGATCAAAGGATAAAGATGAAGTTTTGTCTTAAAACCACTCCAGCGTGTTAAAATTCACTTATACCACTTCAGCGCTGTTATTTCAGCCAAAGTGAAAATATGAACTAATCCCAGTCAAAATATTCACTTTATCTTTTCTAATTAATATCTATTGGTGCAGGTGTTTGTTTACATTGAGACAGTAGCGCATTAGTAGATTATTTTAAAGTAGATTATTAAATCCCACACATAACTGTTCATAACATCACTTTTACTCCACATTTAGATTCACTGATGGTGCAGATTAAACTTCAGGCAGAGATCTAAGGACTGCAGGAGATTCAGTCAATTCTGTACAGACAGACAGAAAAAAATACATAATGTACAGACAAAACCTTTATTTTAATTATATAGATGATTATGTATTATCTTTTTTTTCTTTTTTTTTTTGCAACACTGACATTTGACTGGCATTAACCTGATCAATATCACACACTTGCTTTAATTTAAGTAGTGTGGAATCTAGAGTATTAAAGATATTAAACAAATTCTAAAACTTTTATGTGTTTTTTTAAGAAAAAAAAAAAAGAAAACGGTTCCCCAGGCTTTTGGAAGTCACTGTGGATGTCACGTAGCATTGTCCTCACGCAGACCGTTAGCCTTTAATCTAATGACTGTCAATGAATTTTAGTTATGGAACTCGCCTAGAGCAAAGCCATTAAAGAGTGAACCTGCGAGTGGGAACTTAGCCGTCCAACAACACCTACCCCCACCCCCCCACCCCCGACACTAGCCGTCTTTAACATTCCATCAACGCTGTCACTGCCTGTGGTGCAAAAAAAGCAAACGGAGCCAGCTGTCGTTTTGTAAGCTCATGAATTCATGTATGTCACAAATACGACCCTTCGTGTCCTGCGTTTACAGCAGAGCTGAGAGCAGACCTCCCCGAGTGACGGAGTGTAAATGGAGGGAGTAATCCTCCGGTCCTCAGGATTTCTGCAGATCAGACAGACAGTTATAAAATCCTAGACTTCTCCCTCTTGTCTTGGCTCGAGTCCAGTGGGATAAATCAGGACTTAGATCTCGCTCTCTCTCTCTCTCTCTCTCTCTCTCTCTCACACACACACACTTTCCCCTTCTCTTTATTTCTCTCTTGATAAGCTTCCAAGAAATGCGAGTATCTGTCAAGTCAAGGTTTCACCAATCAAAAGTACAGTCTTCATCCCTCCATGTAGTGAAATTTAGTCTCAGATTAAATGCATGAGCTACAGCGGTGTGAGAGCAGGGCGCAGAACAAATTCCACTTTAGTGAAAGGATACAGCGGAAAACTTGTCGAAAACCTTTCTAGGAGTATCCATTCAAAAATGTGCTCAAGTCAAAGTAAAAAAAACAAAAAATCTCTAACTATCATTAGTGACTACGGCAAAAGGAAACATCACTGAGTCTGTAAGTACATGACTAGCACTGGTTTTAAGCATCGCCGGCTTCCCCGGCATTGGTGGCTCAGAGGTAGATCTCTTGCCTGCCATGTGGAAGGCCTGAGTTTGATTCCCACCGAGTGCCCAAACCCCAGCCGCATGACGCAGTGCTGCTCCCAAGCCACGGTAAAATGGGAGGATTGTGTCAGGAAGGGGCATCTGGTGTAAAACCCGTGCCAAGTTGTTTATTAACATAGCAGCCGAAATACTAATAACAACAACAGGTTGTAAAAACTGTTCCGACCCCTTGATGGGAACAACTGAAAGACCACCAACAACCATTAGCTAGATTTTCATTGCCTAGAAGAAATTTTAGCCTGATTTCTTTACTAATGCCTGGTTAGACTAGCATTGCCTTTAGTAACTAGCATAACGTGTACAGTATGCTAGCTTCTAGAGTTAATGCTAGTCTAACCTGACCTTAGCAAGAAAAAAAACAAAAACAGGCTAATTAGTTACATACTGTTTATCCTGATAGCAAACTTATTTTAATGTGTTATTAAAAGGACTTTTAGCTAGGAAGTGTTAGCAAATTAAATGCCGCTGATATTGTGGCTTTTGTAACTTCTTGTCTAGAAAATGTACATTAGCCACCAGTTTAACCTGGCAGGATACGTACGCTCCCAGAGGACCATACCAGAGGACTTAGGGCATGAGGCGGGGTACACCCATAGGGCACACACACATACTCACACTCATTCAGACACTACGGGCAATTTGGGAACACCAATTAGAAATTGATTAAATCTGCACGTCCCCACACACCCCTATATACGATTGAGGACACGCCGGCGTTGATGAGTTCCCATGAAAGCCCAAGACCTGGTAAGCAAATAGAGAGCTTTTTCAGGTTTCCCTTATGAACATAGGACCCTAGAGAACTGGGAGCAATAGCGCTCTAGAACCATGGGAATGACCCCTACCTTGCATTAGCAAAGAAAACAGGCTAACTTAGTAAAATGTATGCTTGTACATGATTTGGAGGTCTTGTTAAAAAAAAACAAAAAAACATCTCATTTCATCAAGGTTTTGTTTACTCCAGCATACTGAAAGTTTTATTGCCGTAGGGCTAGGTGCACTCGGCCTCAACTTCCACGCACACGGATAGCTACAGTGCAGCGTTAACTATACTGTGTAGCCTAAAAATAGAGCAGATGACGAATTCTAAACTGTTACTCGTCTTTTAGTCCAGAAAAAAAGTCCACCAAGATGTAAGGAGTTCAAGTTAAGCTTTTAGTAAGATTAATCAGTTTTAATAAGGCTCAAGTTCAAGACAAATACACCAAAAAGTACTTAAGTTTAGCAAAGAAGTTACCATTCTCGACCTTGCCGGAGACTATGTCTGTGTCTGTGTGTGTGTGTGGGGATGCGAACGCGCTTGTATATCAGTGTCTGTTTAAAGGGATGTCAACCATGAAAGTGCAAATATAGAACACACCATTAGAGAGTGTTGGCCTGCAGTGCTGTGAATAGAAGCAGGCCACTGAAGAAATCCAGACACGCTGTCCGCTTCTTTAAACAAGTCGACAATGCTGAGCTCACGAGTGCGCGACTTCGACTGCATTTGCACGCGCAGTTGATTGCCATGTTTCAGCAGAGGTCATTTCCGTATTCCTTATTCATTTCCCACAGCACGGAAGCGCCGAGGCTTATCTTAGATGTTTGAGCAAATTCGCTTTCCTGTATACTTCATCCAACTCGAATTCATTCCGGGATACTGTTTAAAAAAGAAGCAGCTCCCCAGTGAATCCTACAGGCTTGAAAATAAAATCTGTGAAGCGCTGAACTCGGGTCTCAGTAGCACTTGCATAAGCAGATATCTCAGCTATCTGAAATTATTAAAAGACTCGATAAAAGATTCATTTCTAAGTTTATCGTTGTTATTCATAAAATGTGTTAAATAAAAATAAGGCGCTTTTATCATTTCTAAAAAGATCTGTATTTTTGACTTTACATACGGTATTTCTACAAGGGCTGTTCAAGTCAACTTGGGACTTTTAATTGCAGAATAACAGGACACAGTTCAAAGAGTAAAAAACTCAGTTTATTTCTTTATACTGTATAATCCCCTGCTACACTAATGCACTAGTGTTTCACAAGTGCTTAGAGATTATCAAGATAAAAAGTTTTCTCAGTACGCTGGAGCCAGGATCGGACTGCCTGTCTGATTCAGATCTGAAATGCCGGCCTCCCAGGAACTCCATTAATGACTTTTCCAAGTATGTGTAAATGACTTGGGGTGAGGTCAGGATGAGCCACCTCAGTCGGGACCATCATTAATGGACTTTAATATGTTTGCACTGTTCGAATGTCTTACTGCAGCTAAGAGTCTCATCACCGTACTGTGCTTGAAGAATGTCAATAGCTTTTGCGCCTTCCTTTACAAGAAATTTCATCACAAGTCCTGCTTTGACTTGAACGCCCCTTGTATAACTTTTGGTAAAGAAGATTATTGACAGGTTAGTGCAAGATCATATTTAAATTCCTAACAAATCTAAACTCGGGGTGAGACCCAATAAATTTAGGCATTTGGCAGACGCTTTTATCCAGAGCGACTTACATTTTTATCTTATTTTTAATTTTATATTACACATCTGAGCAGTTGAGGGTTAAGGGTCTTGCTCAAGGGCCCAACAGTGGCAACTTGGTGGTTGTGGGGTTTGAACCTGTGATCTTCCGAACCGTAGTCCAATGCCTTAACCACTGAGCTACCCCTGGCCCACTTATCACCACTAATACTTATCAGTGCACTCCTTTTAGATAACAATATGTTATAACTATAACTATTTTCCAGCGTCTGTATAATGAGCCAATGCTGAGCCACGCCCCCCGACTGCAGCTGAGTAACAAGCCATGGGCGGGGGGTCATATTAAAAAAGAAAATCTAGTTGGCTTTTTTAATTCCAGTTCAATACACCAATGGAAAAAGCAGGGAATGTTTTTTCTGGGCACACTGGAGACCTGTGTGAACATCTAACACTGACTAAAAATTGAATTTTGCATAATAAATGGTTAAGCCTTGTTGTTAAGCTAGCTGTTGTAGGCAAGCTTGTATCTTACCATTCCAGTTACTCACTCACTCATCGACTATACCACTTTATCCTGTATACAGGGTCACGGGGGGCCTGGAGCTTATCCCAGGAACCCTGGACAGGGTGCCAATTCATCACAGAGCACACGCATACAGTACACACAATCACACACACTACAGGCAATTTGGGGGACGCCAATTAGCCTAATCTGCATGTCAATCTTTGGACTGTGGAAGGAAACCCACCAAGCACGGGGAAAACATGCAAACTTCATGCACATGAATTGAACCCTGACCCTGGAGGTGCGAGGTGACAGTGCTAACCAAATAATACACTACCTTGCTATTCTACAGTAGGTAACATTAGAGATGTTAGGAATAAATCTGCTCTTAGTTAGCTTTGGCTTATGTTTTTTCTAAATAAAACCCTCAGGCTTCCACAACCTGATGACACCACTGAATCAGCTACGGCACAAATTGATTCGATTTAATATTCTATCGACTTGTGGCCAACTTTATTTAGGTTTACAGGTCACACACCAGTTTAAATGCAGATCATGATTTTCCACACCTTTTTCAATAATAATAGGTTTCTTTCCCACTGATCCAAAGTGTAAATGTTTATATACAGTATTACTACCTACTGTAAGATTGTGTAAATAATTAGTATCTGTAAATACAGTTGTTTAAGCACTTTCCCCACCTCTTACACAATGTTGGTGTTATTGGCTAAATATCCATTTATTAGGCTTAACCAAGCATTACATTAACACCAAGTAGCTGACATGGTTGCGAAAGTTGATTTCAACTCGGTCCACTCAACTCACGGTCTCGTCTTTTCTTATGTATATGTGCTTGTGTTTGTGGTGTATCAGAGCGAGTCAGGAGCTCTCAACCTTTTTGCAGTGAAATTGTTACAAAAGCCCTCTGGCCGATGCAGAGCACGCGTAAAGGGATGGGAGGATGATGGGATATGTCAATTTCCACCAGCTGAAACAGCTCCGAGAGGAAAAGACAAAGTGCCTTGGACGTGTCTTTGATGTTCCCCTCCTGAATAATGTCGGGTGTGCTAGCATTGCTAAATTAAAGCTGCGTAATCCTGAGGCTTTGACTTTACCGCATGTGTGCTTGCACATTGGCAACATGTTCTAATGCAGAAAATCCTGTCTGGAAAAAAGTATATATATATATATTGCCACAAGCAGGAACGCCAGCACATCTCAGTGCACACGACTTCAGTTATAACACACTGACTTGGCTGGTGATGCATTGATTTAATAAAATATTATAATCCACCATAAATACACACAACACGTCTGCTGGCATTGGTCCAGCACATGAATTACGACATGAATATCCCGTAGCAAGAGAAACATCTATAAATTTGTCATGCCGAGGCATATTGAGTGTGGCGATACCTTCATATATACAGTCCAGTCATATTTTCTTATACAGTAGCTGTTGGAGATTGTTACCGGACGATGCAGCAAATAAAACTCTATAGAGTTGGTGTCATTCTCACCTATTAGTCTGTTTGAGAGGTCTAAAACTGGTAATAGAGATAAAGTTGATCGTTTTTTTGTGTGTTAGCTGCTTTCACACTAGGGATTGGAGAATGCTCTGTAACACATACCCGGGTATGGATCAGCATACTGTAGCCGGGTCCGCTGGAAAAGGTGGTCGAGGGTATGATACAGTACAGTATGGTATCCTCGGTTGTGAAAGCTCATTTACTCATCGTCTATACCATTTTACGTCGTCGTCGGTGTCCCTGGATAGGTGTCCCTCATACACAATGAGCAATTTGGGAACGCCAACTAGCCTAATCTGCATGTTTTATTTTTGGACTGTGGGAAGGAAACCAGAGTACCCAGAGGAAACCTACCATGCACACTCGGTGCACACAGGTGGGAATCGAACCCGTATCCTGGAGGCGCAAGGCGACAGCGCTAACCAGTAAATGGCTAAAAAAGTCTTAAAAATCTCTTTTGTTCATTAGTCAAAAAATGACCGAAAAAAATTTAACAAAACCTTTTACATGGTCTTAGAATTCAGAAGGAGAACACGGAGTCAATAGTCATATTAACATCATTTTTACGGTTTGTATTCAGGTTCAGCATAAATATCCAGGATTCCCCTTTTCAAACCACTTCAGCTTTGTCCTGTTGGCTCAGTTTAGCAGCTCATGTTTGGGTTAACTCGTGCAGTTTGGTCTTTTCCGGACTGAATTGCTTTCTCACTGCAATCAGACCATACTAGAGTTTCAGGGTAGAGTGAAAACAAACCAAAAACCCACCCGGCTCAGCTCTGCACCCAACTGCGATTTTAGTGTTCTCACTTTTCTAAATGAAAGGAAAACACACCAGGATTCTGTTCAAATAGATATTTAAGCACTGACATCCCTCAGGGTTAGTTCAGCCCCTGGTGGACACTTCTTGTGGAAATAGTTGCAAAATGAAAGCCTTGATCACCAAATTCAATCTGATGACAAGAAACAGTAGGACGTTCCAGTTTAACACAAACGCGCGCGCGGTCATGTGTATCTCATGGGATCCAGGTCGGATTCGTTTATCATCCCTCCCTAATTAGGGCTCTGGCTGTTCCTTGCGGTTCTCTTGCGTCTCTTTGCCAGTGCATTTCCCACAGTGAGCTCACATGCGCCTCCAGCATGGCAGAGACACTCGCCGATTAGGCATTTCGGGCAACGCGCTCTGTTTATGTGATAGTTAATATTTGCAAATGTGCTCAGCGGTGACAACGAATCATGTGCCAGTCAGAGACTTCAAACCGGGCGCCAAATTGTCGCGCAGCAAGCACATGAATAATACCTAAGAGTGACATGCGGGCCTTTCACACCTCACTGTTCCAGATAATTCCCTAGACCATGTTGGAAGTCTTTATTTTTATTTGAGTTGTTTTTGTTGTTCTCGTTGTTGTGATGATGTAGCTGACAGGTCATTGATCTACTGTACCTTCCAGCTCATCCTCATGTCTGCACGCTGTCCCAAATGCAGTTGTTATACTCATTATTTCGGCAGTGCTCAGACTGACCTTTCTGACCCTGACCCGCTAGGCTGGGGTCACGCTATACAGAACACTGCCGTCTTCTCATCTATTGTACCCTGTTTGGTCTGTACGATCTCTGTAGCAGTAATAAACCGTTTCAAAAGGCTGCTGGGAGAAATGAGGCGGAGGAAAACATATTTCCCGTTTCTCTTCTCATCTCAAGTGGCTAGTTTTATATATATATATATTCAGCTTGTACAGTATTGAAGAACTCCAGTAACACTTTACTTAATAAGAACTTCATGACTTCTGACACAACACCATTAGCTTTTAAGTTTAGACCAACATATAAAAAAATAGTATTACTATTATAGACTAACGCAAGGGAGAATGTGATGATAATTAACTTGTGATGGGCGGCACGGTGACTTAGCGGTTAGCACTGTCGCCTTGCATATCCAGGGTAAGGGGTTCAATTCCCCCCTTGTGTGCATGGAGTTTGCATGTTCTCCCCATGCTTGGTGGGTTTCCTCCAGGTACTCTGGTTTCCTCCTACAGTCCAATGACATGCAGGTAAGGGTAATTAGTGTTCTCAAATTGTCTGTAGCGTGTGTGAATCGGGTGCGAATTGGGTGTCAATCTGGCAACCTTAAGTAACTTACAGGTATATCTCCAGGGTGGGAAGTTTGCGTCGCCCAAGGCAGATGGATCAAAATTTCACAAAACATTGTGATGATGATGTTTGATGATGTTTTCCCCAATTTTCTCCCTAATTAAGTTATGTCTGACCAGGCACCATCCACATCAGTGACAGCTGTCAATCAAGCTTCATCTGACACATTTGAAGCTGCCAACTGTTTGTTTTTAAAAATATATATATATTTAAACTGTCGCTCCTTTACCGTTAACACACTCAGACGACAGGGACTGGCGCCAGTGACAGTTCACAGGTGCCCAGGATTGTCCGGTGTCGTAATGATTAATGTTGGAGTGCAATTATGCCACCCCCTCCCTAGAGAGAGCATGGTCAATATGTTCTCTCAGGCATCACCTAGGAATCGAACTCATGATCCTCTGATGATAGCAGTGAGCACTTGACCACTGCACCGCTCAGGAACCTGGGAAATTATTTTTAAGCTTGGTTAAGTTTTAACCCAAATAACCAACAGGAAAATAAGTGTTACGGTTCTTAAGCGTCAAGCTTAAAGCTAAAGGTTTCTGTAAATGTTTATGACTTCTTATTTAATCACTCGTTTTACTTTTTTTTATTTGTACAGCAACGCAAGTTTTCCAATCTGGAGTCAATCATAGAGTTTTTGATATTGTTTAGGCATGTTTAATTTTCTTGATGAGGAATCACAGATTGTGAATCCCTTAACCAAGAACTCGCACCAAGAAACTGCCAACAAGAGTCCAAGAGGAAATCAAATTTATCTCTGTTCACCTGCAGCAGATCTCTGAATCCAGATTATCAGCAGTTTATTATTGTGGGATAGCATTCACAGTTCTCTTTGCACAATAGTTGATTTATACTACCCTTCTCTAACCCAAAAAAATAAATATTTTCCTCTACAAATGTTATATACAGTAACAGTCATCCACCCAATCATCTACTGTAGGAGCCTCTGTATTCCAACTAGGGATTGTAGAAGCCAGTGGTGACTGTTGTATTTATTCCCATTTGTATGACCTTGGTAGGACCGACCTCTGGTCAACATTCACATGTGCATTCACATACTGTACTACAGGCAATTTGGGAATGCCAGATAGCCTAATCTGCATGTCCTTGGACTAAGAACCCAGAGTATCCAGAGGAAACCCACCAAGCACGGGGAGAACATGAAATCAAACGCCGACCCTGGAGGCTCAGTGTGACAGTAGTGACCAATAAACCAGCATGCCGCCCAATAATAGATGGCTTTCACGTTTATGTTTGTAAGAAAACAAAAGAGTTGAGAATCAGGCGCCTAAAACATACGCGAGTATGAGCCTGAAGAGTGATCTGAGAGTCCATCATCAATTATGAGAGTCGTCTAGTTTGCACTTCTAACCTTCGCTAGAAAGGAAACTGTCGACACACAACCTGTGGGTTGATTTAGACGATGTGTCAATTTGATGAATTTTCAGATAAGCGCCATGTGGTCTGATAAGCACTACCATTATGTAAAGTGCTGCCTTATTCATTATAAGATAATTTCCTGGTCCTAAGTACACGTATGCAAAATGAATATTGTGACAATCCTAATAAAATGCTTTAACGTAGAATTTATTAGGCTGTTCGGTGTCTTCACTTGTATTCGACAGCACTTTAAGTTAAGGACTGGCACTTTAGTATTATAGTAATGACTTAAAACTAGGCAAAATGGACACTAGCAGGAGAAAAGTTTTAAAATGGTATTTAAAATCTGTCGTTGAACATCGAGTACATATTACATATAAATTAAAGTCTCGGTTTATCTATTTCTGAGAACCCTAATCAAAATGGGCGAGTAACAACCCTCGACTGTGCCCATGATAAGGAATCGTCTTCGCTCCAAAAGCGGTTCGAGTCATCGAGACTGAAATGATGGAGCAGTGATTTCTTCTGATGTTTAATACTGATTCGCTCTTCCTTCTCTCTCTCTCTCTCTCTAAAAGGAAGACATGACAACGCTGATCTGATTTATTATTTTGTACTTCAGCGATCAGCCCTATGAGTTAGAAGCCAAGAATTACTGGCAAACATTTGTTTTTTTAATCAAGTCAGATGGGTAAGGGTGAAGTAAGGGTGGATCATTTATTATTTGGTTAATCCATTACCTACGTGCCAGGTTGGGGGGTAAGGGAGCACCTTTGAAATTTGTTGACTAAAACAAAGGTAATTATTAATCTCCCAGGTGTCTCAAAGTGTTTTTTTCAGAAAAAAAAAAATAATAATAATTGTTGTAAAGGAAATTTGCCAAGGATGATTGATGGCAGTGGGAATGTTGCGGAATAAGGAATGATCTGTTGGGAGTCTCCAACACTAATATCCTGGTCCTGTCTATTGCTCTGAGTCGTCCAGGGAAACTTCTTCACGTCTGCCTCCATTTGGCTGGAGAGAGACAAACACATGACCTTCATCAGTGGGGCATGACTCAATCAAATGTTGGTTCACATAAAACGTGTCAATCATGGTGAAAATTACAAAATCAACAAATCTTCTAGGTCTTAAACAAATTACTGATACCTGTACAGTACATTACTAGAATAAACAAATAACTGCTATAGATAATTAACTCATACAGGTGTGAGTAGGAGATTCAGTGGTGGCTCAGGCTGTTGAGGTTCTGGGTTTTTGATGGGCAGGTCAGGAGTTTGAGCCCCACCTTGCCACTGCCAGGTTGCCCCATGAGCACGACCCTTAACCCTATTCCCATATAAAATACCCATTCGTCAGAGATACAGTGCCAGTCTCAGGCCTGGAAAAATGGGTACGTTGAGGGAGGAAGACCACCTGGGGTAAAACCTTTGACAATAACTTGTGGATCAAACAAGGAAAAATATACTGTATGTTAGTGGTAAATTTCACAATAGCTTAAAAACGTTTTAATATGACACGGTTGTTAGGTTTCCGAAAAGCCTCACCTTCATTTCAACTCAAATACCCGCACATTAAATGCTTGTTTGTGTTATGTTCAGTATTTAAGCTCATTGTTTTCGCTATTTGTTTAAACCAGTTTCTATTTTTTCTGTTTTAGTTATTTTAATCGGTTAAGTCGTCCAGTTCCAATCTATTATTTTGCATTTTATTTCCTTGAAGTGTTCCTTAACGCCGTGCCAGGACTTCCATCCAGCTTCCAACCACCAAAAACCATTAACAACGGTGCGCACGCACGCATTACAGATTCATCTCCAAAGACGCTGCTTTTCAAAGCCTGTGCAGACGACCTGCTGGGTACAGGGCAATATATTTTTGAGTGAGAGGGGCAGCTTTTTTTAATCTAGCTAGACAGTAGCCAACCATATGTGTCTGTGAGCTCGTGTATGTGGAAGAGGACAGATAACACTTTCCTGCAAGTCTATAACACCATTCTTATACTGGCACTGTGATGCAGCAGGAGCAACAGCTTGAAAAACATTGCGTATGTTGTGATGTCGTAGCTTATTCGCAGGAGACAGAACTTACATTTAGGCATTTGGCAGACGCTCTTATCCAGAGCGACTTACATCTTTATCTCATTACACATCTGAGCAGTTGAGGGTTAAGGGCCGCGCTCAATGGCCCAACAGTGGCAACTTCGTGGTTGTGGGGTTTGAACCTGGGATCTTCCGAACCGTAGTCCAATGGCTTAACCACTGAGCTACCCCTGGGTCTAGAAAGCATCTGGTCTAGGAGTTTTGTTCCTAAAAATGTTGTTCTAGATGGTATAGATCAGAGAAGATACGGATATTGGAGCACGTTTAAGCACTAAAGAGATGGCATTGATAGGATTGTATTAGACTCCTAATTTAAACATCAATAACACACTTTACAGGAGTAGCTGAAAAGTTTACCATCGTGTATTTCGCTGGTTCAATATCGAATAAGACTTTCATCCTCAATGATTTCTTTCTCATAATTTGTGACTTTTTATGCATAATGGGGAATTCGTTAAGGGTTGGTGAGTCCAGTTCATTTATTGAATGATTGCACATATATTATATGAGAATTTCTGAATGTGGAGGAGGAGTGACTGTTTTTAAAACACGGTTTAACTGGAAGCAGCTGGTGTCGGATTTTCGCTCCAGTTTTCACCATATTTGAGCTGAAGCTTTCTTATCCAGTGTTACTGTATGCACCACGATATTCACACTGCCTAAGTATAACAAAGACTTTATTTGTGGTAAGTCCTACACAACATTACTGTAGATCTTGATTTCCAGTTATTAATGTGCAGATTTTTTTCGGATCACATGCATGCTTTCGCTCCAATGTTAAATAACTAAACAGTTTGCTCCTTTTTGTTTTAACGTTGAGGAGTTCACATCTTTGTCCAATGTTACTTGCTTGGCTGTCTTGGATAGCGTTGTACCTTTAAAAACCTGGCACTCTGGAACCTGTACCCAGGATAAATGACACCACTCGTGCTGCCAGACGTGAGTGTAGGAGAGCTAAGCGCAAGTGGAAGAAAGACAAATTACATGTGTCTTTTGATATTGTAAAGAGCAGCCTGAGAGACTATCAAAGTATTGTAAAAGCTGAGAAGATAAAAATCTCTCAGGTATTTTTTTTAACGTACCAGACCCCATGTTCTTTTTAGAGCTGCTAATGCCACTTTAAATCCGCTACAACATGTCTGTCTTATTGAACCCCCTGAAAGGTACGAGTTATTTAAAAATAAAAAATAAAAGATTGAAGCGCTCATATCACCCCCTCACCCTATGATCCATCTATCAGTACTACATTTGCTGCTGCTTTTAACCAGTTTGAGCCTGTTTCACTTCCTTTCTTAAGGAAGATTAGCTTGCATATGAAATGTCCATTCTGTTCCATCAATGTTATCTCTCCTCAATTCTTTAAAATAAGTTTTTTTTGACACTATCAGACTAGTGGTTTTGAAAATGGTTACCACTGGTCTTGTGCTTGCAACTTTTAAGGACCTAACCTGGGTTCCTCTGTTATAATTTTTACATTCCTATTTCTTTTCGTGCTAAAAACAATTGTTTCTGTAAGATACAATCTTATTTAGATGCACATTATATTCTTGAGGTGTTCCATTTGGGTTTTAAGGCTCTCCACAGTACTAAATCTGCCATCTTAAAAAAGAGTTACTGATCTCTTAATAAGAACTGACTCAGGAGATTTCGGTATTCTTGCTATTTTGGTCATCGATTTTACTTTATATCTGACAGTTGCATTTTATCGTTCCACCCTAACTGATCCTCTGCAGCACAGAGTGGGCGTTACTGTTCTGACCTGGACTGGTTCAGATCATACCTGATGGACAGAAGGGTTTCAGTTGGGCTTGGAGAATCTGAATCCTCCTTAGTAGCTCAAATATGCAGGGTGGAGAAACCTCAAGGGTCTATTCTCTGTCCTCTATTATTTTCACTCTTGTTGTTGGAATCCTTCATTAGTAAGATCAAAATGTCATGTAATGTTATATTTTGGAACTGAGGGATACACACGCCAGTGATACAAGTGTTGATACACTGCTGTTAAAATGTTTAGGGGATTTCAAAGCATGGAGTGGTGTTAAATTTTGTAAGTTACCCCAGTGGTGCTGGTGTTGGCCATTTTACGTATAGAGGTAAGTTCCCTTAAACTGTATGTAAAAGCACAAGAAACCTGGGTGTTTTACTGGACCGTAATTTTAAACTGGATAAACAAATGAACTCTGTAATAAAAGTAAATTTTTGTCCATTTTAGGCAATTGTAAAAAGTCAAATTGTAACAATAAAAAAAAGAAAAAAATATATATATACATATATATAATTTTATTATTATTATTATTATTATTATTATTATTTATTTTTGTTAAAAAATGTTATGTGGCAATAAAATGAAGTCAGCTGACCACCTGAGTGTACTGAATTACCAGGTTATCACATCTGTGGTTTTCGGACATACAGTATTCCAGGAATTAGATTGTGAAAGAGTGGCTCTGAGAGAATAGGGAATTATTTTTAGACATGAGCTGGCTAACACATTGTATGCTCTAATTAAAACTAAAGGTAATTAAATTTACTGATGAACATGCAACTTTTTCTTCGCCAGGCAGTACAGTATAATAGGTATCATTTCACGTTGGCTCGGCTTTTGTAATCCCCTCTATGTTGCTGAACGTTTTTTAATGGGAACATGTAAGTGGGAACACATAACTCCTGTCTTGGCATCCCTACACAGACTCCCTGTTCAGTTCAGGCTGAAGCTCAAGATCTTGTTAATAGCCTTCAAAGCCACGTTTAGAAGCCATACAGTCCAGCATGGCCTTGCAGCTTTTACTTACAGTACAGTACAGTTCTGGGGGCTTTGTACCTTTCCAGTTGCATCCCCTAAAAAGCTGCTTTTTTATTTTCTATCACACCTCAAGAACTTTTTATACTCTTTGGCATTTAATACAATGTGAGTCATATTAAGTGACTGTATTGTTTTTCCTGTTTTTATTTATATATTAAATAAATAGATATACGGGATGTGCGAAGAAGGAATTTCACTGTGCTGTAATGTATATGTGACAAATAAAGGCTTAACTTAACTTAATAACTTAATTATTTATTGCTTATTTTATGCACTTGGGGCGGACTTCTTATCATTGTTTATTGTTTTATTTGGATTTTATGAATTTTTCTTATTATCGTCTGTTTTATAGACAGTTACTATGTATGCAGCCATTTTGGGATTGTACAGCACTTTGGTCAACTGTGTTGTGTTTAAATGTGCTTTATAAATAAACCTGACTTGATTTGACTTGCCATGTTTATGAGTTGGGAGGAACCCAGTGGAACACCTGGAGAACCTGTTGAACTTTGGTGATTAGGAAAGATTCCTAGACACTGAAACTGTGCAACATATTTGCAACATATATAAAAACTAGGGCTCTGGTTGGTTCGGGTTCGAGCCCTGCCATCGGTGGGTTGCCACAGCTCCAAGATCTTTGTTACTCAACCACTGCATGCATTCGAGAGATTTGAATTTAATATTTGTTAAATGTTAATATTTAAAATATTATAAAACTGCATAATTCATTTTCTTAATTTATCATGCATTTCTTTATTCCAACATTGCACATTTACAATACAAGCAAATCAGAGTATTAAAAAATTGTGGTTAATCATGATTAATCACAGACTGTGACTGCGATTAACTAGATAAAAACAATGTAATCGATTGACAGCACTAATAAAAAGAATTTCTGCAGTACCGTCAGTCAGTAAGTTTTTCTTTATTTTAACGACTATAGTTTCTATCGCATTTCTAAATTGTACTTGGCATGGTCTGAAAGTATCCTGAGGCATGCAGTAAAGAGAATAAATATTTCTTTAGAGTAATAAACTCTGCACCACAGTGAAGTGGAATTAGTTTCTTTGGTTGAAGTTTAGGAAAGATGAGATCATTCTGCATTCGGTTACAGTGTAACAGATACGAGACGTCGGTTCGGTTTGCGTTTCATCAGCGAGAAACAAATTAACGTTGGCTGGAGTTATTGCGAAAATTCTTATTGTATGATTGTAGTGAGAATCTATAATTTAAGGAAACATGACTTCAATAATGAAATAAGGAACTACATAAAAAATAGACAAATATCTAAAAAAAGAGCTAAATGCTAATTTAAATAAATGGTAAAAAGCAAGGCTTGGGTTTAACAAGAACTTTGCCAGGAGGAGAAGAAACAACAGGAAATAAACAACTGAAATAAACAAAGAGCCAGCTGAAACACAGAACATATTCGAACAATATCTAATAACAGCTATGCATTGAACAATAAAATGTTTTTAGTGCCATTGTTTTTGCATCATTCTTTTGGCAAAGTTGGACACTAGGTTCAACTACAAGAGCATTAGTGATCTCAGACGCTGATGTTGTGGTGTCAAGAAGGCTCCAGTTCATCCAGTTCACCACAAAGGTGATGGCGTAGTGGTGAGTCAGGGCTCCGTGCAGGACACTCGAGTTCTTCCACTCCGACCTTAACATACCATGGAGATCTTTGTGGAGCTGGTTTTGAGGATCTCACAGCAGCAGCATCATGCTGGATAAGGGTCCGGGCTTCTTACTTTCAGTGAAGAAAAACTGTGACACTATAGTCTACACACGCATACTATATATATAAGACTGGCATTGTACCTGTACACATTACACCCATGTCATTGCGCATGATGGTATTCTCCTGGCACCATCCAACATGGATTTCTGACATGCTTTTAATTGGTATTGCAGATTAAATTGCTATTGCTGATGAAATTCAGCACCTCCAAGTCCAAGGTCGTGGTCCTCTCTATAGGAAAAGACTAAGTTACTTACTTCAGATTAGGAGAGAGAGATTTCCCTGGTGGTATCTTGGTATCTTTTATGATTAAACAGAATGACGAATGGAGTCGTTGGAGCATCAGACGTTTGACAGTTTGACGGAAACTCAGATTGCAGATTTAATTGTTTGCTCCCCGGTATTCTGCAACTCGTGATGGAAAAAAATAGGAAACAGGAAATTATTTTGCTCTGCGGGGATACTGGACTTTCCATGTATCTCCACGATGGTGGCAAACCAGGAAGATCCTGAGAGTTCTCCAAAGGTGGCACTGTTGCCTCACACCTCCACGGTTGGGGGTTAGAATCTTGCCTCTGGTCTGTGTCTGTGGGGTTTGTGACTGTTTTTCTCGTGCATAGTGAGTTTCCTCCAGTGTTCTGCCACAGTCCAAATACCGTATATATGATGTAGGCTGATTGGCGGTTTCAAATTGCTTTGAGTGAGTGATTGTGTGTGTGTCTATGTGTGTGCTTGTGCCCTGTAATGGGTTGGCACTCTCTTGTACCCTTCTTTTCTCCCTGAGTTCCCTGAAATAGGCTTCAGGCCCCCCGTGGCTCTCAGGATACAAATGATATAAACACTGGATGTATGGATGGACGTGTTGCTGTGTACGGTATCTCTGCACTTAATATTAGCAAGAATGTAATTAAGAAGAGATTTCCATGATAAAAACGTTTTTTTTTGTTTTATGCAGTGATTATTTAAATTAGTCAGTGTTTGATTTAAGAATTAAGACAGTTAAATTTAAAGTGTCTGTGGTCTCTTTAGTCAAGTGTCTCTCAATGAATTCTTCTTTTATCCCGCGGCAATGCCTCTTAACCTCATCTTTGAAGCTCTCTCTCTCTCTCTCTCTTTTGGATTTTCTCTCCTCAAATCATGATCTCCTCTGCTGCAATGAAAACTCCACCTACTCAGTGCTGCTAATGTAGTCACTGACAGTGCGAGCTCTCTCGCTCTCTCTTCTCTCCTCTCATGCTCTCTTCTTTCCCTGACTCTCACTCTGCATTCATTTGCTTACTCGCTCCCTCTCTACCTCCCTCCCTTCATACCTCCCTCCCTCTCTCTCTCTCTCCCTCCCTCCCTCCTTCCCTCGTTCTTCTCTCTATCTCCCTCGTGCACCGTTCGCTCCAGTCCAGGATAAATAAAGGCAGCTAGGAGGATGTGGGGGGGAAAGAGAGATGTAGGCGCTTGCGGACGGAGCATGATGTTGAGGCGACTCTCGCTTGCCGAGTCTCGGCTCTGAGGATTACAGACACTCTTGCATCTGTTCCCTTGTCACTCCACCATTCCATCACTCCCTGGAGGATGCCCAGTTCTGGTTGCTCTTCTCCTTCTGACAGGACTACTGCACTTTACTCGCTGTTTGGTGCCCGTGTCCGACTCTTAGAAGAGATCACAGGCTGCTTAGGCTGCTGAAACTCATGGAGCACGAGCCCCGACTTTGGTAGACGTTTCCACTTCTTCGTCCCCCCTCTTTCTCTGCCTTGGCATTCTAATTTTTTATTTTTTTGCCAGGCAAAGACATAAAGAGGCACTGGCAGTTCTCCAACTCCATGTATTTCTGACTCGTTTGAGGCTGCGATAGTCGGCATCTGACAAAGAGGTAGGAGTTTAAACATCACCGTTGCCGTTTCGCCCGAGTGAAATGTTTCTCTGTGACTAAACAAGTCGACATTCTTTTAAACCGTGTGGCTCTGCTTGCTAGAGTATAATACACACTTCAACACAAGTTAGAAAGCCTGTGAGCGTAGTATCTCTATGCACACCTTTCACTTTGTAAGGAAGATTTGTAAGAATTGATTAAAATCTTTCCTTCTCCGCACCATCTGTTGTAAAGTTGTGCATAGACTCAGATGAAAGCCTCTGGGCTTCCGAACATTACACACAATCTTTTGGGCTCAGGTGTTGTCTGACAGGGCAGCAATTCAGGCATAAGGGAGGAATGGGAGTTTATCTGAGGCTCTGCTTTGCTAGTTTGGGCAAAAATCTCTCTCTCTGTCTCTTTGTATAATGTAGAGACATAAAAAAAAACGGAACATCTCTAATTCAGTGCAAATTCGGACTTCTTTTCCTTTATTGAGATACGATGTCTGGGATTTTTAGCAAGGTTATCTGAGTACCCTTATGATTAGATTTGCTTTATTTGCATATGTGCTTACTGTTACACTGCTCCACACAATGCACATCATCTCTTTCTACTCTTATACTTAGGGTAGGGTATGACAGAGGAGCTTTTTAAGACAGAATCGCCTGTGGTCGCTGTGGGGGTGGGGGGTAAGGATCAACTGGAGAATATAATAAGACGCATCAGAGGAAACTGGCAGCCTGGTTTGCGAATACCTGAGAATAGGATGATATTCATTGAGAAGGAAATTAGACTGTTTTCTTACTTGATCCTTATCAAACCTTATCATGCTAGGTAGAATGATTGAAATTCATTTATTCATCCATTCATTTGTTTTCCATCCCACTCATCCAGTGTGGGGTCGCAGAGCAGCCAGCAGACTATGCCGCGGAGGTGGGGGATTTCTCAAAGCTCAAGAAAGGGAACTGTGTTCGGACCCCTTGGATGGGGTCCGAACACAGACTCACACACTATGAGCAATTTTGTAGTGACAATCAGCCTATGGTGCATCCTCTTTGGACTGTTGGAGGAAGTCGGAGTACCCTGAGGAAAACCTCCAAGGAGAACCTGGAGGCTTGAGACAACATCACTAACCCAATTATCCACTCGGCCCAAGGGGGTTAAATAGTTTAATTGAATACCGTCATCTTATCGGTGTTTCATATACCTCTTTATCCTGTATACAGGGTCGTGGGTTGGGGGCAGTGGATGGCTGGAGCCTATCCAAGGTGCCTTAGGGCATCATGTGGGGTACACCCTGGACGGGATGTCAATCCATCGCAGGGCACACACATACACATTTATGCACTACGGTTAGTTCAGGAAAGCCAATTCGCTTAATCTGCATGTCTTTGGACTATGCGGGGAAAGTGGAGTACCCGGGGGAAACCCACCAAGCAGAACACAGGGAGAACATGCAAACTCCATGCACACAGACCCCGAGGCGGGAATCGAACCCGGAGCCTGGAGGTGCGAGGTGACAGTGCTAACCACTCAGCACTCAATGTGCCTCCTGTTCAATTAAATACATTAAGAAGAATATTCTTAAATGTGCCAGTCATGAATCTGTTACAACCAGACAGACTTGTCTAGCATAACATGTCCTGTCTGGTTTCTATACATCTTTGATAAATGGTATTTTTTTTCCCTTGATCGAGTTTAAATGAGTCATGCATATCAGCTCGTAATGATCTTCATCACCTACAGGGAAAGAAAGTGGAATTTTTTTCATTCTAATTAGAGAATCCTGGTTTAATTAGTGGCTTGATAAGTGAGCTGAAGATGAAGTAAAAGGTTAAGACCTATGTTTTTAAATGAATATGCGCAACTAGAAAATTCATCAACTTTGTCAAAGGATATGTAAGTGCTGAGCAGAAACGCTACAACAGGACACGCAACAACAGTACCACAACCTGGTACTTTTGAATTGCCAAGCGATGTTATGTTGCTTATTTACTGTATCATTGGATGTATTATTTATGCTGGTTACTTTTATGACAGTCTTAGGAAACCAAAATACTACTGTACTGTAGATAGCTAAGTGACTATAACTCTATATCTCTGGTATCCACATTGTATCCGTATCAGTCTTTGGATTTAAACCAAAGGTACCTACTATACGTCTAGACACAATTTTAAATATTTATGCGGACCCTTACACTGTGCTCCTGAAACCAAAACAAATCATAACAACAAATAGTAAAACATGCCGAAGAGAACTTTATTCAACTCATGAACTCCTACAGTTCTTCAACCTCAGCTACATCTCTCGGGTTCATCATCAACCTCAAGCAAATACTTTGTAGAACTTTCTATCTCAGTTGTATTCAGCTGTGGAGGTATTTTTAAAACAGAACATCTTGTTGATGTCAAATGACAGAACTGTTGTCTAGAGCAACTTGTATATACATATTACTTTAAGATGTACTGCCTGGGGTCGTGCTCAATCTCGACTTATTTTAAGTGCTATTTGACATTTTAAGCTGCTGCAGCACTGCAAAAATGGAATCTACAATAGAAATTTTTTTTAAATCTCGTTAAATAAAATAAGTTTACAACAAAACAAACATGATATTATCAAGTTAAATCTGTAGCCAAATGTTACGAAGATTGTAGGCAAAACTGTATCTAATCTTCTATTTGAATTTAGCTATCAAAAAATAAAATTCTTAAAACTAGCAAACTTTTCAGCCAATAGAACGAGACATTTTCGCTTAAAATTTTAGTAAAACTTGATTAGAGATACATACATAGATATACTTATTAATCATATTTTGGTTTGTTGTAATCTTTTTTTTAAGAAAGTGTAGATATACTGTAATATAGGTAACTATAGTACACATTTACTGTACAGTACAAGATATTTTCACTTTCAAGCAATGTCGAGAATTTTTTAAACACAAAAAAAACCATGAACATATAACATACGAACAAGTTAATATTTTGAAACTGATTATGAATTAATTCAATAATTTCTTAGAGACCAAAACAGTGACATACAGCTCGATCTGTGTGTAAAAATGGACGCTAACTATAACTTATTTATTTATGATCATGACATTACTAATGAATATCAATTTTTATTAAGAGTAAAGATGTGTGAGAAAGTAAATATGTACAAAATTAAAGAATGCAGCTTTTTCTGATTTTGCGTTTAAAGTCTGTAATAGTCTCCCAGGGTTTATGTAGTGTTTCCTCCTGATGTCAGACATAGTTAACGGAAATGTAACTTTTTAGGTTACATTGTTCAGGTCTGATTTTTTTATTTTTTTTTTGTCAGATTGGATTTGCATGTCACGCCGGTTCACATTCATAATTACAAGTGACTTTAATTGGACTCTAACGTGGACGCGTCTGTCCTCTGAAACGGTACACGTGTGCACATCGATACGTCCTTGCTCTCACCATCTTGGTTAAATCACATCATTTTTGTGTGATCGCTCATTAATTTCAAACAACTTATACAATTTTAGGAGAAAAAAAGTGTATAGTGACTGGTATTGACAGTCTGCATGGGCCTACAGTCTGGGTTTGAAAGAATTCAGCCCCATTTCACACATTCGCTTAAGTTGCTGACAAATTGTTCAGGTAGCATTTGGAGGCTGATGCACTGATCTGATTCAGAAGTATCGTACTGAAACATTGTGTTACAAATTAAACCGTATCTTGTGATTAAATCAGTGCTTTCATTTCAGATTCAGTAGTATCATCGAGTCATTCTCATTAAGAATAAAGTGTATCTCTGTACCATGGAAAATTCTGTCATCTTGTCATTTATCGAATCGGTGCTTTGTAAGATTAAATTGTATCGTAAGGTTTCAACTTCTGTAAGATTGTCAAATAATAAGAAAAACTGCATCATATCTGATTTAAAGGCTCATGGGTTTCATCAAACACTGAATTTTTGCCTTAATATTTGAAATCGTATTGTATCATACCAAGTTGTGCGGTATCTTGTGGTTTATCCCACTGTTTTGTTTTTTTTTTAGATTTGTACTGTATTTAGTATTTTCCCAGTTAGTCAAAATCCATTTAACAGGCTGCATTATCGAACTACAGACCTGAGAAAATTCCCTTCACGGATTATCAGGTTGCAAAACAATGACGGCCCAGTGACACAAAATAAATAAATGCTTTTAATAAATAAATAAATAAATTCCTCGCACTCACTTCATACCTTCACAGCAATAACCTTAAACTGAGAAATTACAGCACGTCCCATCTTTTTCAGTGATTTGTTCTGTCTTATAGTATTCTCAAAAACGCCTTTTGTCACAATCTCATCGAAATCCATGCCATCCAAAGCCGTGGACTCCATTTAGTCTGTCAGTTCTGTCACATTCGAGCCCACACTGCTTTTCGACAATGCTGAAAAAGCAAGCTAGATCAAACCTCCCTCCTCGTCCTTCCATCCCCAATCCCATCCTCTGCCGCTTATTTATTTCTGTCTTTTATCTTGCAAAAGCTGTCCTGCACGTCTGCAGAGGAGAAAGGAATCTTTGTCAACACTGACATTCTCTGTCTGCATTGTGGAGACTCCCGTACGTTTAGGGTTGCTCGACAGGGTGAAGACGACTCGGCCGAGGCTCGCTGAATGCTCCGGCGGTGGTGCCGTGGAGCGCATTCACTTTCCTTGATTACGGTTTGCAGACGTGCATTGACGATCGCACTCTCGTAATAAACGTTACAATGTGGCCCGGAGTTTAATCTCAGAGAGAAAGCAAACGGTGTTCGGAAAAGTCTGACGCAATTATAA
Source organism: Clarias gariepinus (assembly GCF_024256425.1). Taxonomy (NCBI): domain Eukaryota; kingdom Metazoa; phylum Chordata; class Actinopteri; order Siluriformes; family Clariidae; genus Clarias; species Clarias gariepinus. Next base: position 1,482,824 of record NC_071118.1, on the reverse strand, counting down.
GCATGGAACCAGAAATATAAGTGAACATACATTTCATTTAAACGTACACAAGTATTTTAAAGTGAAAATGCGTAGTTTTAATCAAATAAACAAACAACTATTCTGCTCGCTTAGACAACACAAGAATTTGGGTGTGTCTAATGACACTGCTGTGGTCAATTTTAACATAACGAAATAACAGCTAAATTAAGGCTTTAAATTAAAATTTTAATTATAATTTTTTTTTATATACAGGAGTCTCGTTCTTTATTCAATTCAATTTTATTTGTATAGCACTTTTAGCAATTGTCATTGCCGCAAAGAAGCTTTACACAATCAAAAGAATTATTTAAGTTTGTATGGAATGTGAATGTGTATGAATTAAAATGGTCAGTTTGTCCCTGATGAACGAGCCGAGGGCGACAGTGGCAAGGAAAAACTCCCTGAGATGGTAATAGGAAGAAACCTTGAGAGGAACCAGACTCAACAGGGAACCCATCCTCATCTGGGTGAAACAGAAAGCAGTAAATGATCTGCATTTATACAGTGTGTAGGGTGGGAGGCAGTTCAGCTATAATAGCTGATGTTAATTGATGTTAATATGGAGTCCAGGTAGTTATTGAAGACTCAGGTAGACTTGTAGGAAATCCCAGTCCTGAACTATCGAACTGTCAAGTCCCCAGAGAACTTTATCTGAATTAATGGGAAATCCAGCAAAAGATTAAAGACAATAAATCTCATTGCAGAAAGGTACTATCTTTATTTAAAAAATAATAAATTTCATAATATAATAATAAAAACATATGTTTTAAATATTGCTTTAAAAAATGCCAAGGTTCATTTGCAAAATGAATGAATAAATAAATAAATAAATAAATAAATAAACCCATACCCTACAAAAGTAGAAACAAAAAAGTAATGTCAGCAAAAAACCCGCGTTTATAAACCTTACTTAAAATTAATACTAAGGTCTATTATCAAGGAAAACAAAAATGGCTAACAATTTTGACAAGCTAATTTACGCACCTTGTCTTACCAGGGTATTTAAGCAGTTAATTAGTTACAAATCTTTACTAGCTAATTAGCTAAAGTTTTATTAGCTAAATAAGCTAAATTTTGCAATACTTTAGATTTGATGGTAATTTTTTAAATGTTGATGTTTAATTTGTAAAAAATAAAAAAAGAGTAAATCCAGCAAGAGATCGAAAATATTCTAAAAATAGATTTATCTGTATGACTCAAAATAAAAGTTCAATTTCATACAATTCACATAACCCTCGAGTTAAGTAGAAACATTCCAAAGCAACACTTAAGCGCAGTAACGAATTCTAATTACACAAGCACTGGATTTTCCTCTCCATTTATGAACATCACCAGTAATCTCCATCGACTTCAGTTTAGACGGCGCTCACGCCTTCGCCAGCTGCCGAACAGGAAATCAACGATTTATGCGTGTGTTTTACAGTTAATGGAGGAAGGGGCATCTTCAGGTGTGTTAATGTAGGAAAATGGGTTATAGATCACATGGTCTGTATGAATGATGGTCATATTTACCTGTTGAACGCTTGGCCGCATTGACTAATGAGCTTTTGGAATTACGCGTTCTAATCCCGCTGATTTATTTTCGAGGGTTGAGAGGATCTGGGATCTTAATAATGGATTACACACAAACCTTGCTCGAAGCACAGCGGGTACATTTATCTGTTTTACATAATCAGACAATATTTTTTGTTGTTGTTGGTGTAGTGTGTGTTTGATGTAATAGATGGCTCATTTGATATATGTGTTTGTCTTTTTTTTTTATATTTAAATATGGCTACTCATGAAGATAAGTTCTACTTAATTTATTTATTTACCCGATGTCTACAATGATAACGGACGACTGCAGGCTGTCTGAAGACTCCAGTAAATTGGAAATGCATTCCAGCTTAGATTGTTTTTCTTTTTTCTTCTTCTTCTTGTTTGTGTCCCTCTCACATTTGATTTTATTTACCCTCCACACTCATGGCCTCTTCTATCTGCTTTCAGTTCCTCCTGTTACACTCTGGTGCTGTTCAACTCTTTCAAACATATATATATATATATATACGTTCCCGAGATTGATTTGGTCGGAGGAAATAGATACCCAGGCAGATCCATGAATATACTCGTGAAATTGAAACGGTTTCGGATGTACAGCCGTAGCGCAATTGATTGCTAATACGGTTCTTTAATGCAGGAGTCTGGCTCAAAACGCTGCCTGTATTTTCCTGTCAATAAGAAAGTCAACACGACGCTGACCTTGTGCTGCACCTGCTCTGAAGTAACGAGTACTCCTGTAATAAAACTGCTTTTTTTCCCAAATTGAAGAACAAAGGAATCTCGAAAGTGGGTTCTAAGAACAGAGAAGTAAGTTAGCAAGGTCACCGGTGTTGTTTCGCTTCCCACTTCTATTTATTTATTTATTTATTATTATTTTTATTTTTTTTACTTGGAACTTGGGAAAAAAAACATCTGTAGTAAAAACACCATTGTGTGTTAATATCATTCATACTTGGCACTACTAAGAACATGATTAGTTTAACTTCCCAGAGAAGAGAAAAGGAGTTGTAATGTTAAAAAAAGAAACAGAACACTACATTACTGGTACTGTATACACTGTAGAACCAGATGTTAACACCACTGGAATACTCTAATTAGCTCTCTAACCCCCCTCGATTAGCCAGATGTGGATTTTTTTTCAAATGGGGCGATGCTTTATGATGAAAAATCTCTGATGTGAGTCTAAATGATTGGAGATGAGACATAAGTGTGGGACGTAGGGGTAGTGGGAGGCTTCAGCACCCCTGCGTCAAGAGGCCACACCCCTAACTCTGAAAGTGAAACTCCTCTGAGAGTCAAACATAATGTGGAGAGTTGGTTCCCTCGAGGTACAGGGTGGGAATTCAAATGTAGAATGGCATTACAGTGCGTATTTAGGGTTTTATTTAAGTTGAACAACTTAGGGCTCGTTTCTGCATATTTTAAGACAGAAAATGCTAATAAACTATTGACATAAAATCTGTTGATATTAATACTAACAAGTCGAACACGTGACATCCAGAAAATATCATGTACGTCCTTGTAAACTTTCATTATTAAAACTTTATTATTATTAGTTATTATTAAGTCTATTATTATAATTATAATATTTTTGCTTATGTTCATTGTTCCTCCTGACTGAGCGTAATAATCCACAGGAGAGTAGCTACACGTCAGAACGAACTCACGGCTATGACGAAGCGTGCTTTATTGTCTTTTCCTATACATGCAATGGATTTAAAAGAAATTAAATATATATCTATATATGAATAAAAGGAGGGCGGCACAGAGGCGTAAATAGTAGCATTGTTTCCTTGCACCTTCATGGTTCGGGTTCGATTCCCAACTCTAGGTTTGTGTGCATGGAGTTTGCATGTTCTCCCCGTGCTTGGTGGGTTTCCTCGGGGCAATCCGGTTCCCTCCAACAGTCCAAAGACATGCAGATGTTTCCAACATGCCTGTCTTGTATGAATGAGCATGTGAGTGTGTGAGAGTGTGTTTGTGTTTGTGCTCTGCGATGGATTGGCATCAATATCTTTGATTTGAGCCTTAATACGCAAAATGGACACCTACTACTACCACTAAGTGTTATTATTATCCTTACTGTAGTACACTTGGGGTATTTGTAGCTGAAATATTTTCTAAGCGTAACCGGTACATCAAATACTGCTCTAGGTTTTAGTGAACATAATCTCTGTTAGTCAGGATTCTACTTTAACTCATATAAGACACTGCAGTCCCAACAGACATGCGAACAACCACACAGGTTTCAGAATCCACTTCCACACACACACACACACACACACACGCACAGAGCCATCAAACCCACAATCTAGCCTCATCTCTCTGCCACCCCCTAGGGCCTTCGCAGTCTAATGGAATGTAGTCTGCTCTCAGATCCGCACACTCGCGGAACAATTACACCGACAGATTCATTTAAGTCCGATCAGCAGGCTCTGCCTGTGGACAGAAGGCTTTTACTGACACCCCAGAAGACAAGGAGACAGCACGTTCTCTCTTTACCTTCATCCCGACTGTATCCCACCTCTCACAGAAAAATGAGGATTTTTTCGTTCAGAAGCAGTGAACACCACTGCAGACACATAGGTATCATCTCCAAACCCAAACTGTGCCCCCACTACCTGATTTGCATCAGGGCTCCATTAACTAATGGGACATGTATGGAAATGTTTATAACCGAGAACCAAAAAAAAAAACTAAAACTAAATTACGCAAAAAAAAAAAAAATTCTGCTTCTATGTGTCTCGCAACCTTTATTCGGTTAAAGTCTCACCTTTACTCAGCATTATTTCTCATTTTTCTATCCTCTAAAGTGGATTCTCTATCCTTTTGCGATCGTATCAAAGACATCAATTAATCTACCTAGTTTCCATAAACAAATGCTTTTAGTCCAAGGTAATCCGCTTAAAAATAAATCTCCAAGGCTCCCGAGTGGCGCAACAGAAAAGCGCTCGACATAAAATGGCGAGGTTGATTCCTGAGGATGCTACAGGTGCATGTGTGGTTTCTTCCATCCGAGAGCCATGCTCTGTGGGTGGGAGGGGCAAACAGTTGCTCCACTGTCAATCACAGCAACTCTAGCCATTTGTGAGCTAATGTATGCGTTAAAGGACTGGGAGCGCTCCGAACGTGTTACGGCATCCTGTGACAGAGTACGTTAGAGACAAAGATGCGTCTTTACGCGTTTTAGCGGAAGCACTAAAAGGTTTTAAAAAAGTGTTTTTACATATTTACATCATCTGCACGGGTGCTAGTTACTGTATGGATCCTAATACAGCGGTACCTCGGCATACAAACTGAATCCGTTCCTGAGGCGAGTTCTTAAGGCGAAATTTTGTATTGTGAAACGCGTTGTCCCATAGGAAATAATGTAAATGCAGATAATCCGTTCCAGCCACCCAAAAATATTACCAATATTATTGATTTTCAACACTATTTTCATATTTTTGCATATAAAACCAATAAAAACATTTAAAAAAACTATGTACATGAAGTAAAATATTAAATGAATACATATTAAACCTTAAACTTAACCTTAATTTATGATTTCTCCTGGCACCTGCTGCTTTAAAAACCAAACTGAAAGCGACTTCCTTTTTCTTCTTGCTACCGTCCTGGATATCATTCTCGGGTCACACGGTGCTGTGTCCTCACTAAGGCCTTGTTCACACAGGCGTTAAGTTTTTGGATAAACGAACTTCCTCTGAACGTCCTAGACGTTTATGTTGCGTTTTGTAGTGGCGTTTGATTGACTTCTACACTGGCGTTCGTTTGGCTCTGTCTAACGTCAGCCTGCAGCCCAAATTGTAGTTTGTGTGTTAACCTGTGGGGGCAGTGTGTCGGGAACTGGATATGAAAGCCCGCCGCTACCGTGTTCACTCTCTGACTGCACAACGTGAAAGGAAGGTTTTTTTGTGGTTTATGAAGAAATGCAAATATTTTTTCGCGTACGTTTTTCAACAATTATTATTTTTTTTATCTTGCCCTTTTCCGCATTTCCCTATGTATAGCATGTAGGATCATGGGATATATCCGGTCCTCCGAAGCGTAAAATGAACGCGAAGAAAACGAACCAGAAGCGGTTTCCTGGCGTTCGTGTTCGTTGGGTTTTGAACGCCAAGAAAAAGTTGCCGTATAAACGCGCAGCCGGACAAACGCACGTCACCAAAGCCCGTGTGAACACTCTCATTGACTCCTACATGTAGAAAACACTCGCCGCTTGATCCGCGCTTAACGGACGCTACGAAAGCAAGAAAAACGCTTGATTTTAACGCCCGTGTAAACAAGGCCTTAATTTTTCCCAAAATGGTAAAGAAAAATTACATTATTATGCAAAAAATATGCCAAAAATGCTTTGTATATTCCGAGGCAAATTTTTTGCAAAATTTCAGTTCTTAAGGCGGAGATTCGTAAGGCGAAGGTTCACATGCTGAGATTCTACTGTAATGATTTTGAATCAAAATGCAGTAATTTTCAACAATGAAACTGACACGGTTGAACAACAACAACAATTATAACTAAACACTTGCTATTTTTAAGAGTCTGCATCACAAGTCTGGACAGTCTCCCCGTTTCAGTCCATGCAGCACACCGCCTGTACACTTTCCCTCCTTGCAGGCTATGTGAAGATTTCTCATCTCACCAGGTTGGACTGGATTTCTTCCATCCGTGTATTTAAAACAAACACATGAATCCCCCAAACCAGAGGACGGTGCACAATGGCAAAAAAAGAAGAAAAAAAAATCTCTTTCTCAGCTGAAGCTGTCAACTTCCTGTAACAAACACTAGCAAGAGGAAACCGTATTCAATCTCTTAAGCGTCCCTACAATACCAAAGTAATGTAGTTACAAGAGTGAGGAGCGTAAAGCCGTGCCCGCGCTGAGGTCGGGAGTTTTAAATGAGATGTTTTCCGTAGAACTGGGTTCTCATGAACCTCTTGTGCTTTAAAAAAAAAAAAAAGAGTAGCATGAAAGAAAGGTTTTGAAATGAACAGGGTGTCTCTGAGAATTTGTTATGCGTGCTAATCCTCTAAATTTACCTCAATTTTTAAGATCCATAATACTTAGGACTCCTTAGAAGCCATTGCAATCTGAAGACCTCGCTGAACTCCTTCTTTTACTATCGTTTTATGATTGAAGGCTGGTTTAAAATGAAAGACAGCGAGACATCAAACTAAGAGAATTGTGAGAATCCGGGGGAAAAAAAACCCCAGCTAGAGATAAATGTTCAGGATTGTGAAATGTGTCACGGGTAAGAGCAGAAGCAGGAGGGATGATGGGAAGCGGAATAAAAGCATTTCACCTGTAGTAAAATCACTTTTATATGAATCAGCAGTAAAAAAAAATCCAATAGGATAAAATTCTGCGTTAGTTAAGATTTGTTATTAATAATATTCACAATGAAAAAGTGCTCCATTACTAGATGTAGACGAAATGCTTTGGTTGCTAAGCAAATGATTGGCGCAATCCATGGACAGAATAATAGTTTTAAACGCTTTTAAAAATTCCTCACCGAAATCAGATCAGTTTCCTTTAACACGCAGCAGATCCCTGAATCTAGTCAATCATTTACTCGTGTTGGAAAGAGATGGAGCGAAATGTGAAGAGGTTAATATTATATCATGATAAATACACGAGCTACGCTTCTTTCCTTCACACGGTTGTTCCAGTTCTCTTCACAGAACATTTCACAATCGTCTCCAGAACGCCTCGTATTTTATTCGTATTTTTTCTCGTAAATTTACCGCAGGACGATGTGATAGACGGATTTTACTTTCATTTTCATTTTTTCATGAATCTGACATGTTTTGTCTAGGATCCCTCCAGGGTACGTCTGCACAACAACCATCACAAATCGTGCGTGAACAGCGTAGTGCTTTTGAGACTTTGGGATGTAGTTTACACTTCAGTATAATGGTTTGCTTGGTTGTGGAATGCAGTGCATTAATAAAGTATTTATCGTGTTATTATGATGCAAGGACATTTCAGGTGTTCATACTGTATGTTAAGGAATTTACAATCAAATCCTGCAATGCTACTATTCGATTTCAAACGAAGGTATCGAATAGAAATTGCAAAAGCATTTCTAGCATTCTGTATTCTGGAGATACAGGAAAAAAAATAAACCTTCTAGTGTATTTATTCAAGAATTTTTCATTTAGATATGCATTAGGTAGAATATCAGGGTCGGTCTTGTTATCTTTTCCGTGACAAGCGTTGACTTTGTGTTATATTTCCCTTTGTTTTAGCAACCTCAGCTGGTATGTACAGTAGCACCTAGTTTAGTAGTGTACCTCGCTAACTATCAAAAGGATGATGATCACTTGTGTCGATCAGGCGTCAATCAAATCACACAGTTTAGTTTTGAGCTACGGCCAACAGAGTGCAGAAGGAGGAACGTATCAAATCTTCAACTGTTTGCAAAATCTGATGAGGAATATATAATATTTTTTTTTATCATACAACAGAATTCAGTTGATTAATGAACACTTTACACGCTGGTGTCTCCAGTTGTGATAGAACAACATGCTTTTTCTCCCCTCGCTTTAAAGCGACACTGCTGTTTTTTTTTATTTTTTATTTTTAGGAAAAAGAAGCTTTTATTTGTCACATATTGGTACATTACAGCACAGGGAAATTCTCTCTTCGCATTTCCCAGCTTGGAGCCTGGGGTCAGAGAGCATGTGATACAGCACGGCTGGAGCAAACAGGAAGGTTAAGGGCCTTGCTTATGGGCCCAGCAGTGGCATCCTGATGGAGCGGGGTTCTCGAACCACAGAGCTTCTGAGCATGACCCCAGAGCCAAGAGCCTTAACCCACGGACCTGACACCCCATTCACACACACACCCCCCCTTTTCTTTTTTCTTTTAAATAAACATAAACAAACAGTATACAGTACATGGCTCAGGATTGTGCAGTATAGAGTGATGTATTCTTTTTTCAGCACGGAAAAGGCATTATGATGAACTGAACTTTATTTTATTTAATTATTATTTTTTTAATTATTATTATTTTTTTATTTTTCCAATTTTCTTCCCTAATTTAGTCGTAGCCAATTCCTCCCCGTCACTAGGGGGCTCCCACATTGAGGCTACTACTACCACCCAGTCGGGAGGGCCGAAGACTATCCCGTGTTTCCTCCAAACCGCGTAATGTCAGCCGACCGCATCTTTTTGAACTGCTCGCTCACGACCGTTAGGGGCGGAGTAACACACTCGGAGAAAAGTGCTAGTCGCTCCTTCCGCGTGCGCGAGCTCACAGACGCCCCTGATTGGCTGTAGATCCGTAATTAATGTGGGAGCGCAAGTACCTCTCATCCCTCCCCCCTGAGAGAGCTCCGCCAATCAGCTCTCTCTGTGCCTCCGACTGTGAGAGGAAAACAGCATCACCCGGGGTTCGAACTAGCGATCCCCGGATAAACTTTAGTTTTTTTAAACCAACTATACAAACACGACTGACCGAAAAATTAGAAACTAGGTGAAAAGAATTTGCACAGATACACACAATCACGTGTTTCTATAGTTGTTTTCAGTTGTTTTTAACCAAAAAAATAATAACTATTTGCTCATTTTGAGATTCTACATTTTTGCAACTTCATTCCCATGTCCTGTTAACGGTAAAATTTACCCTTTATAAAAATAATACTAACTTTTGTTCGACGTGACATATTTGAAAACCCAAATACACAGTTTAAAATCCGAAGCCTCTCCGATTAATACACACCTGAAAGGCTTCCATAAAAACACAGATATATTGTTTAATCATCATTGACCAATGCTCTAAAAGTCATAGCTGATTATTTATTATCAGCTTATAAATGATTTTTTTCGAACACCACGTATTTAACAACACCAACCTCAGTCCAAGCTGGAAACATTTCATTTCCACAAGTGGTCCAAGCGTTTCTAATGTTTTCTAATCTTCCCTTGTTATTGGATTTCAATTTACGGTCCAACAAATTGAACAGGGGCCTACAACGTCCAATTAGATTAGACTGACATCCTGAGCACGACCGTTATGGCGGATTTTTTTTCCCTTGTCTTTTATGGGCCTGGAGCGAAGTTATCAGATCTCACTACACTCAGAGACCAGCGTACAGTATTCTACACCACCAGCAGCTCTTCTCCTGCCTGAAGATTGAGCTGCTACATAATAATCGTGCGCTCGTTCTAACAGTCCTGCCAAAACTCCATAAAACATTGATGGGGTGCAGAAGAGAGAGCTAATGTTGGAGGCAGAGGCGTTTTATTACACGTGTGTTGGATTGTCCTGGGTTTTTATTCTGTCTGAACGCTCACTCATCAGGCATTTTACGATTGCTCTTTTGCCACGATGATGACTTCGCTTTATTGTGAGACGCCGATGTGGGTTGCAGGGATTAGACACGTTACTGGAATATTTTTGTGACGTGAAAAAAATAAACTCAAAATATTTCTAAAAATGGCTAAAAATACATTAATGAGTAAATGTCCATTCCACTAACCACTTACTATCCATTACATGCCTTCATGCCTTGATACAAGATAACAAGACATTACATACATTACATGGTCGCTACAGCCTCCTGAGACCCCACTCATTTATTCATGGTGGCCATTTTTTTTGCCGCCATATTTAATTCCTGCTGTTCACCCAGTTTATCAGAATATAAGGTTAACTTCCATTTCCTGTTTTAACTTTTGTTGCAACGAGCACATTTTAGAGAAGCAGATTAAGGCCTTGTTCACACGGGCGTTAAAATCAAGCATTTTTCTTGCGTTCGTAGCGTCCGGTGAGCGCGGATCAAGGATGAGCGGTTTTCTACACGTAGGAGTCAATGAGAGTGTTCACACGGGCTTTGGTGACGTGCGTTTGTCCGGCTGCGCGTTTACACGGCATTAAAAAACGTTACATGCAACTTTTTCTTGCCGTTCAAAACCCAACGAACGCAAGGAAACTAGCTTATAGTACGTTTTCTTCTCGTTCATATTACACTTCGGAGGACCGGATATATCCCATGATCCTACATGCTATACAAGGGGAAATGCGCAAAAGGGCAAAATAAAATAAAATAAATTGATCGCATTTCTTCATAAACCACAAAAAAAAAAAATCCTTTAATCCGATGTTGTACAGTCAGAGAGTGAACCCAGTAGCGGCGCGCTTTCATGCCCAGGTCCCGATATGTGTAATCACTTACTCACTTATAGTCCATACTGCTTTATCCTGTCTACAGGGTCGTGGGGGGACTGGAGCTTATCCCAGGAGACTCGGGGCATGAGGTGGGGTACACCACCAATCCGTCACAGGGCACACACACACACACACACACACATGCACACACCATGGAGCAATTTGGGAACACCAATTAGCTTAATCTGCATGAGGAAGGAAACCCCCGGAGGAAACCCACCAAGCGCAGGGAGAACATGCACATGGACATAAATATCAATATCTAAAGCCACACAGATCAATGTGTATCACTTCAGGACTATTGAAGTGAAAAAAAAAACAACAACAACAACATAATTTGAACCATTATCAGGGACCATATGTAAAAAAAAAAAAAGTGTTTAAATAGAACTTACAGTAAGTATTTGTTTTAATAAAAACAACATAAACAAAAAATTAATTAGACACATTTCAAGGTTTGCAAAGAAGGAGCGACAGCAGGAAAGCCAGTGTAAAAATCTCTCTCTCTCTCTCTCTCTCTCTCTCTCTCTCTATATATATATATATATATATATATAAAATCTATATTTGTAAAAATTATATAAGAAAGAAATGTACTGCAAGGCAAAATGTACTAGCCGGTGAACATGATGATAATCTAAAGTGCAGCGTCTTAATGAAATAAAACATCTGCACATGTAAACTGTTAGCTAACGTCAGCGCTAAGCGCTCAGAGGACGGCTAGTGTCATAATTAAATAGTTTCAGTTATGAACCGATGCTTCTGTGAGCGTCAGCACAAATCAAGTAGATTAAACGAGTGTTTCAATGATTTCTAAACTTCATGCCTACTTTCCATGAGTACGTGTGTGTGTGTGTGTGTGTGACAGCGTGTGTAAGCGTGTGTGACACGTAGAGAAAGTGAGAGAGGCGTCATGTGGTGCAGTAAGCCCTTAGAGGCGATGACGAAGAGCTTCCACACTGAATTATGTTGTCACGTCTCGGGAATTGATGCCTGGTTTTTATCCTCTATGTGCTTTTACAGCCTCCATTTTTATTATTATTTTTTTTGTTTTCTTGGCTCCTGGCCTAGACCAGTTTGATTTCTCTTCATCATCATCGTCTCTGTCCTTCAGAACAGTTCTCACTCCACTTGTCCCACTCGTCCTTTTCGCTGTGCTTCACTCGCCCCCCCCCCCCCGCCCCCCCCGCCTCCCCAAACCCCCACCCTGTCCTGAAGATCCTTGTTTGTGATAAATACTCACTGTTTATTAGGTTAAGCGGACCGTGTCATGACAGAAATCCATTAGGTGATCCGTTGGAATTGGTGAATTTGTTAAGTGAATATTTTATTTCTGTGTTTGATCGCGTCGGAGGAAAAACAGCCCTCGCGACGGTTGTGTTGGGTCAGACAGCGGATCCGGGTTCGACGATGAGGAGACAGACTAAACCAGCAACAACAGACTCTTTTATAATGTGATGTTTGGAGCTAAGATAAAAATAATACTAATATTGAGTACATTGGGTTTGTTTTTTTAACCTTAAATATAATAATAATAATAATAATAATAATAATAATAAACAACCCTCTATTTTTCGTGCTGTAGTCCCAGAAATGTACTTCCAGAATTCCTGCACACACAGACTCGGGGTGGGAATTCAACCTGAACCCCTGAGGTGCAAGGGGTTAACACTTACCACTACCCCACTGTGCTGCCTCGCACCTCCAGGGTCCGGGTTCGATTCCCACACAGGGTCTGTGTGCTTGGAGTTTGTATGTTCTCCCTGTGCATGTACTCCTGTTTCCTCCCACAGTCCAAAGACATGAAGATTAGACTAATTTGCGTTCCCAAAATTGCCCGTAGTGTGTGAATGAGTGTGTGTGACCTTTGATGGATTGGTACCCCATCCAGGGTGTACCCCGCCTCGTGACCTAAGACTCCTGGGATAGCCTCCAGGCCCCCCGCGACCCTGACTACAGGATAAAGGCGTGGTGTGAAGTGTAATGCTATACCAGACAGCTAAGGTGTTATGTATCTCGCTAAAATCTTACAGAAGCTGTTTGTCCTTTGAGACCGTGGCGGATGTATTTAACGATACTACTGCAAGTATCTTATCATGATTAATGCAGTCTAACAAAATTAACCAAATAATTGTAACATTTTATGCGAAACCAGGCAACGCCTGAGAGGTTATTTCATAACACGCACAGCGGTGATCGCGCTAATAAGCTAACAGAAAAATCATTCATTCAGTGCAAATTGCAAGGAAGAGTTTATTATTTATTCATTTATTTATTTACTGATTCATGAGGTGGATGTTGTGCCACCCCGGGATAAGTGCATTAGTGTAGCAGGGGATTAGATCGAGAAATAATGGGAGTTGTAACGCTGAAAACGGTGTTCTGTTACTCTCCACAATCAGAAGTCCTGGTCTGGATCGAACACTCGTCATATACAAGAGTATAAAAGCTTCTTTTTCTACGTTGTGTATGTGGCCGGTTGAAGTGTCATGGAGGGTAGCAACAAGAAAACACTGGTTAGCAACATGTAAGTGATATATTAGCCTATAGCCTGTTTTATTACATGAATAATAAAATAATTTATTACAAAAATAACAGCGATAACATACGGCATTTGTTTTTTCCCCGTTTCTCTGAACCTGATGGCTTTAGTCTTATTTATTTATTTGTTTATTTGAATTCATTGAGCATCACGACACGACATTACACAGCCTAAATTAAGAGGCAAGGGCAAACCATTTCACCTCCAGGAGGTGAAACTCCACATAATACATGAACACTTATCCCCCTGCTTTCTTCCGCAGTCAGACTTCCAGTGGACCGGAAGTGAAGTCCACTTAACCCCCTCTCTCCCTCCCCCATCACGTACAACAGAGTCAGTACCCTGCCTCGCACACAAAATAGAGTCGAGTCGCTAAGAAGGTCAAAATTCACACACTACGGGCAATTTTGGGATCGCCAGTTAGCCTAATCTGCATGTCTTTGGATTGTGAGATGAAACCGGAGAACCTGGAGGAAACCCAGCAAGCACGGGGAGAACATGCAAACTCCATGCAACATCTACTCAATATCCCAGTAGCCTAGAAGAAGAAAAGATTGAAGCACATTAGAACACAAATCACAAAAAGGAATGTGATGCTCCATATGAGCGTATCAAGTCATGTGATTTGGCCATGAAGTGTTTATAGATATCGCCCACCTAAGTTAAAAAGGAAAAGGTGAGCTATGTCCAAGTAGGTCATGTGATCACAGAAGCCACTATTCCACTCCTGTCTTCAGCCGCCGCGTACTGTAATTAGAATCCCCCTCGTCTCCTCCGTCGGCTTTGTTTTCCAGCCTGTCACATCCATTGTTCACCCTGTGACAGGAGAGTAAGTGAATAAAAACAAAGTAAAGCAGGACGGCGAGAAGAGAGAGACAGGGGGAGAGCTGGTAATGGTAATGCCGGCGGTGGAGGAGTAAGGGGAAAATGATAAGCCAGACATTCAGAATGACAAAGCGTGGAGCTGGAGAGGCAGCGTGGCGTCAGGGGCTTCGCTCTTACAGCCCTCTTATTCCTTTTTAGATTTATTTTATCGACTGGATGTTACTTTTTCTCCTTTTCTTTTAGTTAATTGATGTTTGTTCGTTGCAAAAAGGAAGGAAAACATATCTTGGGTGAAAGCTGACAGATTAGATGTTAGACAGGATCAAGGAAGAACAAATGCTGTCAGGGAAAACGTCAGGCGCGGCTTTGAAAGTCGGCAAAAATCCTTCCGTTACCAAAGAGAATAATGAAGAGGCGACGAAAAAGGAAAACAAGTTCTGGCTTTGACTTTATTATTTTACTTGAGTGCACAGTTTTTTCAGTAATCCCGAACATTTCCACACTCTTAGAAAGAAAGAAAACAGTTTTTCTTTCTTTCTTTCTTTTTTCCCTTTTTTTTTGGATATGTATAGAAGCCAAAAAAGGGTAACACTCTATTTAAAAGTTACTTACAGTAAATAGTGCTTTCATAACTTATTTATAAACCTTGCATACATATTTTATAAAGCAATGCTGGAGAAGTCTTATGTCAAAACCCGGAGGAGTTTTTATGCAACTTTTTTTTTTTTTATGTCTTTTCTTTAATAGTGAATAGTGAGTGGACGGATTGAGTCACCGTGTTCACTGTATTTATTTTAAATCCATAGCTCATTTTTATGAACACAACATTCATAAGATTAGGAAAAGCTGCAAAAGGTACACATGGTGCTTATATACTGGAGGGAAGACTTTAGATGGATACACTTCGGCAATTTTTTAGCAAAACATCATGGTATCCAGGTACGAGTCTAGGATCAGACCTGTTGCCCCTAATGAGAATGTAACATGTAAATATAGTGTCTTGCTATTAATATTGGCTCTTATTTTTATATATTTCTAAGAGTAGCATGCTGGCTTAGAGGTTAGCACCTTGGTCGTCCTGCCTCGGGTCTCTGTGCATGGAGTTTGCATGTTCTCCGCCATGCTTGGTGGGTTTCCTCTGGATACTCCAGTTTCCTCATACAGTCTATTGATAATTGATTAATGTAAGAGTGCCAAGTGCCTCCCATTTCTATCCTTCGGCCGTTCTGCCCTCTCTGGGCCCCGGATGCAAGAGGCTACAGCATCACCCGGAATTCGAACTTGCGGTCTCCATATGATAGGACGTGCACTTTACCGATGCGCTACACAAGGGTCCTAAATACACTTTTTAAATATATTTGGACTAACACTAATATTAGTATTATTAGTACAGTAACATGAGTTGAAATGGATTATGCAAGACATTAGGACTATAACTACATGTTCCTCACACCTGGTTCTTCTTGCTCTCTTTCTCTCTTTGTGCCGAGAACCTAAAGTTAACAACAATATTGAGAATTTATCGGCCACATGAACCAAAGTGGTAAAAAAAAACTCTCAACGGCTTTAACCTGAACTGTTCAATAACTCCTTCTTCTCCATTTCTTTCATGTAAACCATGTTGCCACCTTCTACAGTACTGTATATCGGAGTATAACGTCACGCCATCAAGAATCCTGGACGCTAACCACTTAGCTAAACCTGCAACTGTTGGTTGCTCCTGTAAGCAGATTGAACTGTAACGGTAGAGCGCTAAATGACTTTAGATGATAATGATGCATTATTATTATTATTATTATTATTATTGTCTTAGAATAAAATTAGCTTGAGCACCTCGAAAAAGGTTCTAAAAAAATCTAAGATGATCTCTACAACTCAAAGCTAAGTCTTACTTATGTTCCAGCCAAATAAATCTTTTTAATCCTCTTAAACTCAAGCGTTCATCTAATTATCATTCATGACACACTTTGCTTACCTTTTGTTATATTTGCTGTTAATGAGGAAAAAAAAGTATTTAAAATTGCAATCTACAGAAGATATAAAACTATAAACCCCAACAGTTTCTTATTGCTACTTATACAGAGCTGTGAAAAAGTATTTGCCCCTCAAATGCACTTGGTTCATGCAGCAGGAAAATGACCAAAAACAGACCAGCAAGTTCACCACTGAATGGTTCAACAAAAAAAGTAAGGTTTTGAAGTGGCCTAGTCAATGTCCAGACTTACTGTAAATCCGATTGAGATAAACAGGCTGTTCATGCTCGAAAACTTCAATTGTGGCCGAAATTAATTAATTCTGCAAAGAATAATGGGCCAAAATTCCTCACCAGTTGTTGCAGTTAGTGGCACCACAGGTTACAAGGGTTTGGGCATGAAATTACTGGATTCTCTGTTGGAGCTCAGAATTCATGGTTCCATCAACTATGGCAAGTCGTCCTGTACCTAAAACTGCAAAGCAGCCACAGACCATCGCACTACCACCACCATGTTTTGACTGTTTGACTGTATGATGTTCTTTTTATAAAATGCTTTCTCACGCCAGATATAACGGGATGCACATCTTCCAAAAAGTTCGACTTCTGTCTAATCAGTCAACAGAATATTTGCACAAAAGTCTTGGGGAGTTTGGCAAGTGTGAGATAAGCCTTTGTGTTCTTTTTGGTCAGCAGCGGCTTTCGCCTTGAACCTCTCCTATGGATGCCCCTTTTCCCCTCCAGTCTCTTTCTTATTGTTGAATCATAAACACTGCCCTTAACAGAGGTGAGTAAGGCCTGCAGTTCTTTAAACGTTGTTCTGGGTTCTTGTATCACTTCCTGGATGAGTCGTTGTTGTGTTTTGTTGGTAGGCCGGCCACTCCTGGGAAGGGACACCACTACCAAACTATAGTTTTTTTCTATTTATAAATTTTCGCTGCAGTCCCAAAGCCTTAAAATTAGCTTGGGAACCCTGTCCAGATGTCAATAACTTTGTTTTACATCTGTTTTTAAAATCTTTTAGTGTGCAGCACTTTGTCAGACAGGTTCTATTTAAGTGATTTCTTGATTAAACAGGTCTGGCAGTAATCAGGCCTGAGTGTGGCAAGTAAAATTTAGTAAGAGGGAGGCAATTACTTTTTCAAATAGTGCCAGGTAGGTTTGGTTCCCTTAATAGATTAAATCATCATTTAAAATCTGCATTTTGTATTTACTTTGCATGTAAAAAATATGCAAAAAAATGTAAAATCCAATACTTTCTCACAGCGCTGTAAGATGCCTATGAATATGTATCACCCTGCCGTGACTCTAAAATGAAGCAGTTATGAATTGTTTCTGTCTCTTATGCAAATGTGTGTCTTATGTCATGTCATAGTTATGAATATTTTCATAATGCTCTAAAGTAAACGAGACACGACCTGGCGTCAGCTTGACGTAACAGCTGACCAAAGCTGTTCCCCTGAAATTGGCTTTTATAAATATTCTCGCACGTTTGTAAGTCGCATGCAAATGTCTTCCATTCCTACAAAAAGGAGAAAGGTCACGGAATATCCTCATAACACATTTATTTAAGAGTCTCGGCGATACCGTGGTGCATGATTTATTCGCCTTCGCGTTGTTCTTTTTTTCACATGAAAGGATTTCACCGAGTCGAATTTGGAGTTACACATGCGCTAGATTCAGGCTCGAGGTCCGAGGGTCATCTGCACGGGCACGAAAACATTTCTGGAGCGGAACATGCCTCGTGACGTTGGGGTTTTAATATCAAGGGCGTTTAGAGGGCAGATCCAATGCATATAGTGTTCTCTGTTTGGTGTACAAGCTTACAGATGGTACTCGCGCAAATAGGATTATTCTTTGAGGCATTGCCGTGAAATAAATAAATAAAAGTTTGACCTGCTGTGGCACGAACCAATTGCCAGTGAGGGATAACGAGAGATTTACGCAAATTTTTTTATTCACAGTATAACAAAAATAATTTCTTATTACAGCGGTGCAAGCAGGCTATCTGTAAGAGACCTGACGTCCGCGTCTTATGCTGACTTTTGCTAAATTCACAACAGATTATGCTGAAGCAGGACGACAAACAAAACCAGGCCGAAATTGACTTACAGTACCAGTCAAAAGTTTGGACACACCTTCTACTTGATCTACTTTGCACATTCTAGAAGAATATTGAAGATTTCAAGATTATAAAATAACACATACTGTATGGAATTACGCAACTAAGTAACAACAGCAGAAACAACAGTCTGTTGTTATTATAAGACACAAAGGTCAGTTGTCAGGTAAATGTGACCCAATTCCAATTTTTTGCTCATATGTGCCTCTTCTTAATTGAACTTGGTGTGGTATAGCAAGGAAAACATTAAAGTCTGCAGGGCAGGTAGGGGTTCTCCCGGGAACCACTGCTAAAGGCTACTATCTAGTGATTTTTTTTTGTGTGTAATAAGCAGTATTGATTGAACAACCATTGATTATAGCCGACGATCAGTGGATTTCCTGTGTATTTCAAGCGATTGATTATGAACAGTGGCACTTTAATCATTAACAATTCATAAAACACAACATGCTACATGTTTTTCTGTGCAGCAGAAATACACAAAGTCTGGGGATTGGTCCTGGGGCTAAAGCAGATAACTGCATATGCTCACAACAGGGGTGTGTATGGCAAACTGGAAAAGAAAAATTTCAATGTATTCTAAATACACTGTAACTTTAAAGGATCCCAACTCGATTTAGTTCAGTGGAACTGCAGAAGTTTTATACAGTACAGTATGAAACATGGATAACCTTTGGAACGTGGCCCCAAGTCACGGGCCATGCGCGTGCAGAGCATTTGTAATGACCAAGGCGTTTGGTAAACCGAAACGAAAAACGAAACTATCAAACAATTGTACTAAGCGATAAAACCATGCCAGCATACACTCATTTCCCATATAGTTGTTTTTTAAAGAGTTTATACAGTGAAACCTCGGATTGTGAATAACGTGGAGTGTTAAGGAGTGAGTGTTCCGCAAGACAAGCAAAGATTTTTTTATAAATTTTGACTTGGAAAATGAACAAGTCTTGATTTACGAGTACCGAGTATCATGTATCACGCACACGCTTTTTGTTTTGACGTCGAGCGTCACGTGATCACAACTGAGCCAATGTTTTTTTCTCTCTTTTGCACCACAGAATTGTGGATAATCGTTCGTCTTAGCTGCTCGGTCTTAGTGCGCGTCTCTTACTGGTATAATCAACATCCGTGCATGTACTGTTTACCACAACACTGTGACCACGTGTGTGCGCGTAAAACATATTTTTTAACACACCTGTGTGTGCATGTGTAAAGCAAAAGAAAGTCTCATTAAAGAGATTAAAGATCCATTTTCTCTTTTCCTCTCTGTATCAGCCTGCACTTTCTGCTAATGTGTGTATGTGTGTGTGTGTGTGTGTGTGTGTGAAACTCAAATAAGAGAAGAAGGGTTACTGTGTAAGACAGGAAGAGGGAGGGGGGAGAGCCTGATTTCTCCTCTCCTCTTAATTTAGCTTCACACACACACACACAGAGCGCCTGTGCACATAAACGGAAACCATTTTTTTGACAGGCTTTATTTTATTTTTTTATTTTTTGTATTAATTATTTTTATGCATTTATTATTTTTAGCATGTGGAACGAATGGTTTAAGTTTCCATTATTTCTTATGGGGGAATTCGCTTTGATTTACAAATGTTTTGAAATACGAGCCTACTTTCGCAACAAATTATCAAGGTTCCACTGTATTATTAAACAGGATTACAAGGTTGGAGTAAAATTTTCATCCTAAACGATATCACAAAAACCACACACACAAAAAAAAAACTACAATGAACCACTGGTTTAGTCATGTTTAGATGTTCTGATAGTTGTGTACTCCAGTGTGTGTACAAACAAATATTTTCCCATTCTTTCACTGGCCTGGCCAAAAACATACCAATTCGATTTTCCACCCTTATGTGAGCTCATATAAGAAGAGCGCCTCCCACACTGTTGATCAACTTGTTGCTGTTATTTGCGTGGCGTGGCTCAGCAGTAGCTCAATTACATAAACGCTGAAATGGCGTATTTGAAGGAGGAGCGAAACAGAGAGAATTTAAGATACAGAAAAATAGGTAACTAAGGACATTATCTTAGGGGCCTTTCAGCCTGAGCCTTAACACATACACACTTTAGGAGAGCTCTGAGACTTGTGTTAGCATGTTCAAGTAATATTCAAATGTAGGATCTTTTTAGGAAATTAAGTATGTTTTGATTTTCTAGTGGTGCCCACTAAACCCTATTTATTTATAAATAGAAAACATCCGGATAAGAACAAATTGAGGAACAAAACTTCATATTAATAATAGAGGTCAGAGTAAGCGCTCCTCATAACCGTGGTGAGCAGAAACGCATCTCGGTATGCACAGCGTGTCAGATCTTGAGGCAGATCGGCTACAGCAGCTCACCAGATCTGGAGTCTTAAAGATGAAAAACTAAACAGATGAGGATTATTTCTCATAAATGCTAATGAAGGGTGCGAGAGTTTGGGAAAATATTTATTCTGTTCGATGATCTTGTTTGGAAACTATTTGAGAGGAGATGACAGATCTTTTTTTTTTATGCATTTAGAAAAGCCATATGCTTCTTATGCACGCTCGCAGCTGTTGATGACAAGATGCAGAACAATCTAATTGGAGAGCAATGAAATATGAGGAACAGTGCAAGGCGAATTCTCTTGTAATTACAGGACACGGAGTAGAACTTAAAGCAATTCTAATGCGCTCGGTATCGCTTTACAGGTGATTTGAATGTTTTAATATGTTTTTATTACTCTTATGCTTATTTCACAAGGGAAGGATACTCAACAATGGTCTAGCAACAAAAGTTAGCGTGTGTCATCATTGCTGTCTGAAACTGATTTATTGTCCAAGAGTAGAGCAAGACAGCAGTCTTGAAGACCCTCGACAGTACGTATGCAACACATTGAAAACGGTTACAATGAAAGGTTTGTGATGTGCTTGGCAGCTCTAATGCTAATGGGTCTCTGCTTTATTACCGTTTTCTCTATGAGAAGTTAGCGGTGCATCATGCTGATGTCACTTTGCTAGCGTGTTTTAACGTTTATGTATTTAATAGTAGGAACATTTCTTACATATTAGCCTGCTTCACGTTTTTTTTATATTTCTCTTTGTCTTTGTTTGTACTGATGTTTCTTTGTTGTTGTTTTTTTCTTTCTAGTTGTTGCTTATGCTCTATTGTGTCTCCATTGTTGTTGTTACTTACGCCTAATAAACTTACTGTATGCCCTTATGAGGGCTGTAGTGGAGGCTAAACACACATTAACGTTCATTTTTATACTCCTCCTAAACTTCTGAAAAATTATTTACCAATGACTGACTAGTGCCTCTGACTAGCGATTAGTGTTTACTCACATCTGATTAGCATTTACTCACCTCATATTATTATAAGTGAATAATTCTTTTGATTGTGTAAAGCTGCTTTGCGACAATGACAATTGCTAAAAGCGCTATACAAATAAAATTGAATTGAATGCATTCACCTCTGACTAGCGATTAGTGACACTTTGTTCCATGCATATTTGCACACACCGTAAAGTATATTTCAATTTGCACAGTATATTTCTATTTTGTACATCCTATTTCTATTTTTATTTTTAGTTCTATTTTTTCATAGCACATTTCTATTTTTATTTTTAGTTCTATTTTTCCTAGTTTAATTTAATTTTGTAATTTAATTTCTATCGTATTTCTTTTATTCATATTTATTTCTTATTTGTAAAATTTAACTCTCTTTTAGGGTCAATGGCAGTCGTTTAAGCATTTCACTACATTTCGTACTGTGTATGTTTGTGTATGTGACAAATAAAATTTGAATTTGAATTTGAATTTAGTGTTTATTTGCCTCTGACTAGCATTTACTTACCTCTGACTAGCACTTCATCTCTGACTAGTTTACTCAACTCTAACTAGCATTTAATCACCTCTGACTAGCGTTTACTCTCCTCTGACTAACGTTTACTTACCTCTGGCTAGCGTTCACTCACCTCTGACTAGCGTTTACTCACCTCTGACTAGCGTTTACTCACCTCTGACTAGCGTTTACTCACCTCTGACTAGCGTTTACTCACCTCTGACTAGCGATTACTCACCTCTGACTAGCGTTTACTCACCTCTGATTAGCGTTTACTCACCTCTGACTAGCGTTTACTCACCTCTGACTAGCGATTACTCACCTCTGACTAGCGTTTACTCACCTCTGACTAGCGTTTACTCACCTCTGACTAGCGTTTACTCACCTCTGACTAGCGTTTACTCACCTCTGACTAGCGGTGACTCACCTCTAACTAGCAGTGACTCACCTCTGGCTAACATTTCATCTCTGACTAACGTTTACTTAACTCTGCCTAGCATTTACTTACCTCTGACTAGCATTAACGCTTTAAAATGTGTTAAAGTTTTTCCTTCTCCTTACAGTATGTCAAAGAGCTCAACTCAGACCTACAACCTGCACCTGGTAGCTCTTATAAACCAAAGCACTTGAGCTTCTTGAGCAAGTGCTCAAGATGGAT
This sequence comes from Clarias gariepinus, assembly GCF_024256425.1. Classification (NCBI taxonomy): domain Eukaryota; kingdom Metazoa; phylum Chordata; class Actinopteri; order Siluriformes; family Clariidae; genus Clarias; species Clarias gariepinus. Next base: position 1,460,161 of record NC_071118.1, on the reverse strand, counting down.
TTTTTCTCTCTTTAATCTGTAGAAATAAATGAATTGGCACTCTAAGAAGAATCACTGTCTTGCAGTTGAACACTCTCTCTTGGGAAAAAGAGAAACTTTTTTTACAAGTTTGGGGAAATTTTAATTATAAAAAAAAGGAAGCAACACACAAATACGTTTTACCCATAGTTCCCAAAGTCTAGCAGAATCTTGGAAACCTTGAATATTTATTTTGTTCATTGGGAGTCATGTCAGCTGCATGTGTGTGTGTGTGTGTGTGTGTGTGTTTGTGGGAGGCAAACACTCGGTTCACTGTGACCCTAGTGAACCTCAGACCGAAGGGGGCGACGCAGGGCTCACTTTGCAGTGTGGCTTACTAATGACTTGCTCTCCTGTCGTGGATCCTACATAGAAGTAGTAAGGGGGGGATACGGACAGACAGATTAGCAGACGTGTTGGAGGAATTGCGATCAGTGCATCTGAATTCTAATGGCTAGATTATATCCTCCGAGGGAGCTGACAGACATGCAGAGTTAGAGCCGGAATGGATAAGTTCAGAAAACTGTTCGTCATCGCAGACCAGCTTGAAGTTTGGGCTAAAGCACAAAGAAAAAGGAATGTAATAGATAAAAATTCACGCAGCACACTTTTGTTTTTGAAGGTTGCGCTTTTTTCAAGACTGGAAAAATAAACACTAGTGAAAATGTATTTATTATATTTAGCTTTGCGTGCACTTTACATATATGGAAATTTTTTAATTGGGTTTTTTTTCAACAAAAAAAAATTCGTAAAGCAAATTTTCCCATAATGGAACCTCGAATTATTCGTTCCACAGCCCAAAAAAAAAACATATAAACAATTAATACAAAATAAAAAGTATAAAACAAATATAAAAATAAAACAAATTAACCTGCACTTTACCTTTAAAAAAAGTAAAAAAAAAAAAAAAAGAGAGAAAAGAAACATTGGCTCAGTTGTGATCACGTGACGCTCGACATCAAAACAATAAGAGCATGTGTTCTACATGATACTCTGCACTCGTAAACCAAGACTTGCTCGTTTTTCAAGTCAAAATTGATAAAAAATCTTTGCTCACCTAAAGGAATACTAGCAAACCGCGTTACTCGCAATCAGAGGTTCCACTGTATATATCCACAGTAGATAGGGCAAAACGGAAAGCACGGTGACATTTATGGATGTGTGCTATCTTTGAGAACAAAGTTAATTTTTACTTTACTTTTAAGAGCTGGTTCTGCATCCAGTTCCCCGGCTGTGCAGCGTCTAGTTGATTAGAGATGTGAGACTTGGGGAAATGTTTACAGAGAGCAGAGAAAGACTTGCATGCCAATAAGCTTTATACACAATGCTATGGACGTCTGGCCAGATCTCTTAACAATGTCTGGAATATTTGGGCCTGTGAGGTCGTACGTCTGTTTCGTTATCATCCAGAATGAAAAGCATCGCATGGTCGTGTCTAATAAACAGAATATTTCTTTCGTTCATTTTCTTTCATTCTTGCTTCTCTCCCCAAAAGAGTTGGAAAAACATGCTATATAATGTAAGGGGCTGGGTAATTTAGAAGGAAACACTGTTTAATAATACTGTGTTTCAGATTTTTGGCTTTAGAATAAAACATTAAAAATGGTTATATATTTAAAAAATATGTTGAATTCTAAAAAATATATATAAACTTTTTAATAAAATGTCTGCAGTGGATGTCTTCATAAAAAATGATAGCGCTAAGAGTAGATATTTTTTCCCAAGGCTTTGTCCCTTTTTATCCTATGGGTCGCTACACCAGATTGTTTAATTGTTTAAAAGATCCGGCACAATTTTTTATTATTGTTATCATTATTTTATTTACGCCAAATGCACTTCCTGTTAAAACCCTCCCATTTCCTGACCAGGCTTGGGACTGGCACTGCATGCAGACTCTGGGTTGTATATGATCTGGTGATGGCGAGTTTCGAACATCTGACCCGTATAAACAGTTATCTAAAACTAATTTCATAAACCACTCTTATAATCTACGCAAATAATCATAATGTTGGAGCAGTTGGGGTGAATTTGACCCTGCTTTGCTACAACAATAGTAGTGCTTCGCAAGCACCACTAATAATAATAATAATAATAATATTAATAATTATACAATCAATAATAACAAAATTAATATGTGTCAAGGGACCAATTATAAAAGTTGGAAACATAAAGAACGAACATGAAGAAATCACCAAAGTGAAGCACATTGTTGAGTTTTGTGTCACGAGACCGCTCCAACAGTGCAGCATTTCATGCTAAACAGCGGTGTTATAGACCTAGCGCCTGTAGCCATGCTATGATGACTGCGGTACACCGCTGAGATAATTAGACGAAGGCTGGAGGTGTTGACTGAACATTACGTCTGTAATTATTCATGAAAAAATCAAACCAGAGGCAGGTTAAGCTTCATAATACGTAATACAGGTATATGACTTCAAAAAGAACATTCTGAAGAAATTATAAAAAAGATCTAACAGTGGGTCTGACAAAACTGTTACAACAATCAAGCAATTCTAACAACAACATCAACAACATAAATACTATAATCATGGTACAAATATATCTTATTATGCAAATTACTTTAGGTCAGCTTTCTTTGTTTCTTTTCTTTTCCTTAAGTTTAGTTTAGCTTTTATTTGTCACATATACACACATACATATACATTAGTGCACAGTAACATTCTTTCTTCTTCTTCTTTTTAGTAGGCCATTATACGGTAACCCTGGAGATCCTTTCCTTTAAATATAATGTGGCTGACTTCATTTAATGGAAACCTTAGATTTTTTTATACATTCCAAAATATATATATATATATATATATAAATATATTATAAATATAGATAAAATAAATAACAATAATTATGCACCGATGTGTCCCTGCATAGCCCCCCCCCACATACTGTACATTTTTTGTGTATTTCATGCTAAATACTTCTTTGTGTTGTAATGTTATCTATTTGTTTCATTTTCTTTCAGAAATATTACAGAGAGGTGCAGCTTAGCTCCCAATTTACTCTTCTGTAACATGGTGTTTGTGACGCTTATTGTTATGCACAGGTATTAACTAGCATCAACAGCGTGCCCCCTAGTGTTTCCCCCCCAGTGCAACATTGTGGTAAGCGCCATTCTTCCGCTGTTTTCCCGGAGTCATGTCATCAATGTTATTCCGACGTCATTTTATAAACGTCATTGCAAAATGCAAAAACGCCCGAATATCAACGCCCAATAGGTTGCCCAATTAACATCAACACAACGTTCTGACAACCAAGAATTCCTGCTGGGAACATACAGCATAATAACATCATATAGACCTCTTTGAGATTGTGATTGATTTTTAGTAAGTGCATCCACCTTTACTGAGCCTGAGATGACCTGTACGATCGATCCACGCCTCGAAGGTGTTTTAGGGTTCGACTCTCCGATCAGTAATTGCATTGAACAGATATTGACTCTCTGCTAATCTCCGGTGCTGTATGCAAACCTTTGCTGATTCTCATTTCTCTCTTTCTCTCCGCCTTTGTGGATGAGATCAGAAGTGACCTCCGTGTGCGATTTCTCCCTACCGAGGTGATGATAACTGTGGTTCTGTTTCAATTTATTGAGAACAGAGGAAATAAGAATTGGAGCAGCACGGCAGGAGACTGAAGGCATTACCACGCGAAGCTGACGGGTTTTAAAAGAGCGCTCGGGAGTCCTGAAACGTGTCAGAGTGCCTCTCTTTTTTTGGGAGCTAATATAGCAGTATCCAAAACAATATTAAAGCCTTTGTAATGATATTCAGTCTTTGTAATACTCACAGATCATTTAGGCAGTCTGTGTGTGTGTGTGTGTGTGTGTGACAGAGAGTGAGTGTGTGCTATTAATCTTTTAGCCAATGAGTTTCAGCACTGTGTAATCGAGCTACGAGTCACTGCATGGGTCAGGAAAGGGGAAATAAGAACTCATAATAACTTCATCATGGCTCCTGAAGGACAGACGCTGAATGACAAATCATGTTCAATGTCACCTTCGTTTATTGCACACGTTACGCATCCTGATCAACGTTAGCTCCTATTTTTAAATAGGTACAATTATAACTGCTAACCGGAGTCGTATGGAGTGTATAAAGAGACATATGAGAATAAAAAACAGACACCTGTATGGGAAGAAACTGTTTGAATACAGTAAACATCGTAGGCATGTTATATTTCTGTTCGGCAGAGTCTTTAACGATCTTTAAACAACGAATCAAGACGCATCTGTTTCATAAAAAAAGTAATCTAAGTAACCCAGTGTAAGTATCTGTCCAGTGATGTAAACTTCAAAGCACTTAGCAAAGCGTCTGCCAAATGCCTTAATGTAAATGTAAATATTTATTTATCGATTTCTTTTGGCTTCTGCATCATTGAGTCAGTCGAGGAACAATAGAGAATTCCAAGCAGAAATTTTAATGTTAAGAAAAAAAGAAACTAGTGTGTGAAAAAGAAGGAAGAAGGTGATAAGGATATACGTTTGCAGAAGTTTGATTGACGTGATTATCTCAGATGCTATAAAAACATGTGATTCCTCCTGGATTCGGCGGCGTTTAAAGTATTATCGTTCAACGCTTCTGTTGCTATGGAACAGGCTTTGCTTTATGCTTTATAAAATCATATGCAGGTAACGTTAACTAATACTGACGTTTCAAGCCTTCTAATTAACAGCTCATAAGCTTTGAATGGCGTTAGATGGAGAAGCTTCTGCGCTATGCAGGATGTACAATCCCTTGTTCCACACAACAAGTAGTGCCCTTGATTAGGGGTTAGAGGGGGATTTGGGATTCAGCCTTGTGTTAGAAGCTAGTTAGCTTTGTAGCTCACGTTAGCCGCGAACAGAACAACATGGACGGTTCAGAGACAATGACTTAGAAGTGATTAGTGCAGAGACGGCGTTTTCTTTAAGATGACATAACGTTATCAGATGTGTGTTCTTGCTAAAAGTGCTTTAGTGACTTCCGATTTTACATGCAGCCTTTGGCACTGGTATCCAGTAGGGAACGTATCTTTTGCCGTCCAGAAGTGGGCGGGGCCATGGAAGACAGATGTGAAGGATTCTTATACCAAATACTGACTTTGTTACTTTCTGACTGTTAACTGCTCATTATAGTTGTTTTGTTGTTGGTAACATAGAAACATATTTTAAATAATACTTTTTTCACAGTGATCCTTTGATATAGATGATTAAAAGTTTCTTGTTCTATTTATTTTGATACAATGCATTTTTAAAAGGCCATGATTTCATGTTGGATGATATCTTACAATTAGCAGCAATAAGATGAATACAATAATGCATAAGTCTTAAGCCTTATTAAGATCATAAATGCATAATGAAGCCCCAAATGTGTGTGTGTGTGTGTGTGTGTGTGTGTATGTGTTTTAAATACACATTCAAATAATTTTAAATTTTGTACATTGTAGCAGTTCCAGATAATTAAATGACCCTTTACACCATCTGCTGAGCAAAAAGCCTTGTTACAATACAACTCACTAAGTTACTTCTCCTAAATAATAAATAACTGAGATTACAGCGAGTTCGCGAGTTTAAATCTTGAAGATGCTACAGCATCACGGAGTCACAAATGGCCGTGCCCTCTGAGAGGTAGAGCTGGCATACCTGCCATCCTCTGTCCATCACAGAGACACTATCATGAGGTTGTGCAGGCGGAAGTGGGCATATACTGTATAGTGGGGAATATAAACTCAAAGAAGGGAAAATAATTAAATAAGTATATTACGAATTTGACATACTGCACTAAGATATTAATGAGCCATCATTGAACAGTAAATGAGATCTTGAGGTGTTTTCTCTAACAATCTATAAAATTACTCTCTCATTTTGATGCTTCATTCGCAAACCAATGAGCTTTTTAATTCCAATCAGCTTTAAGTGAAGACTGGGAGCCAAGATACTGTTCTTGAACTATCAAGAAATGATGACTGAAAATAAATCAGCCTTTTTTCTACATTTTTTCTTTGCATCTTTCTTTATTTCTCCGTATTTTAATTTGTTTAAAATAATTAATTAGACATTAGTTAAAAGTTGTATGGATTTAGTTAACAAAGTTAACAAAATTAACAAAGAAATGTGTTGCTTTTTTTAAATTACTTTTTTATTCATTATAAACATGAAATATCTTTTTTGTTTGTTTCTTTGCTGGTTTATTTGCTTTCTTCTTTTGTGAATTAAACCAGTAACATTTTAAGCAAGCTTAAAATATAATATATTAAATTTATATTGTACAATTAATATTATAATATATTAATTATGTTTTGATTTGAATACTTTATTTCAAACATTAAGCAATATAAAATAAAATAAAAAATAATAATAAAGTAAACAAGCAGATGAATATGTTTAAAAAGGAGTAGGAAGAAATATAAATTGTTATAGTTATACTTAATATATATATATATATATATATATATATATATATACTGTATATATATATATATATATAAGAAAAGGTTTAAAGGTGGTATGTTTTGGTTTATTTTAAATATTATATTAAAAATGCTACACAAATCTTACAGTTTGCAGTGTACATTAATACTACTACTACTACTAATAATAAAACTAATAATAAAGTTTAAATGCAAATGCCTGTTTTGTGGCAAATTATTTTTCTAGCAAACTTAAATATTGTTATATTTGTTTTTATGCAAAAAAAAAAAAAAAATTGGAGATCTTCTTCTTTACTGTTGCTCGTTGTTTGACAAATTGATATTTTTAGTCATTGTGTTCAGTTGCGTAATTGCATTAAAGCAATTCTAACTTAAATAAACAATAGTGATACCAGTAGTGTTCCAGGTCTGTAATGTTCTCAAATGAACATTTCCACAATGTTTTCAGGACAACAACAACTAAAAGATCCTGCTGGGAGAGTGAGTGTATGCGCTTGCTTTTAGACTGATGAATAGTGGAATGTTATGTACAAATTGCTTCGGAAAACGAGCCAAGTCTCTCTCTCTCTCTCTCTCTCTTTCGTGTTCATACATACAAGTTGGCCAATTTCTGGTTCTGGAACACAATAGCAATTTAGCCCAAGTGCTGCACAATGTCACCTTCCATGCCGAGCTCTAATGTTAGATTCCAGCCCCATCACAGACACCCTGAAGCTGCCCCTCGAGCAGGGGGCTAATGTAGTGCCGATGTTGGCTCGCAGTCGTTTGGCTGACCCCGATGACGACTGATAAACGTGACCTTAGAGCTAAAGTGAGAAGAGGCAGAGCCAAGCCGGCGACACCACTGGCGCTTTATCACGCGGCGATGCCGTGGTCTCCAGCAGCTGTCACCTGGTCCACTCTGTCAGTGTCAGATGTTATTTCAAGAAAGCCAGGATGATGTGTTTAGCCCCGGGCCGTACTCGAGTTCATTCATGAGTCATGCGATGCTTCTTTCTGTACAGGGTACTTCGGTGTCAGGTTGCTTTATTTCTTCGCCCTGTACTGCCCTAACATTTTTTAACAATCGAATTTAAGCGAGAAGCGCATTACTGTGCAGAATTTTAGATCACTTTGATCATATTTTTAAACATTTATACATTTTATAGAAGAGAAATACTGTACTGTACATTGACACGATCTGGATTTAAATGTTGAAGTATGCATTTTTTTTGGTAGTCAATTATTAATAATTATAATTAATGTTTAAATCGGCTATCATGAAATTCACATCAACAACACATCCTGTAGCTAATATTTGCATTCGCTGCTGCTCTTTTGTGAGCTTGGAGAAAGATAAGAAATACTTTCTCTCCATCAGTCTCCATAAGGCGCCTTTTTTTCCTATTATTTGTATAAGGTGAAGTTATTGAAGGCCTTCTTTAGCTCTGTTGTAAACAAAGTGATAAGATATTTCTTTTTAGCCAATGCAGTTTCCGTCCTGCTTTGGAGATAATGCCAGACTGGCATTTTTTTTTTTTTTTGTAAAAGCCACCAGGAGGCATAATCGTTTTATCGCTGCAATTTAATTTAGGATGATAAGTTTGCTTGTATGAGTACTCTGAAAAATTAAAAAAAGAAAGAAAATGTAAAAGGACGAGGCGCCTGGAGTTCTCGCAGGTCTGAACAATGGCACGCCAGAGTGTTAGCATTAGCGTTAACACGGCGCCCCGTTGTCTGCTTGATAAACGACTGGGTGTGTACGTGTTCCCTTGTTGTTGTTGATGTCGATGCCGAAGATTACCCCAGGTGGAGGCAGCAAACCGATCGGTGAGTGATCAGTCTCAGGAGCAAGACGCTAACCGGGTTCAATTAAGATGCACGGAAACTTGGGCTTATTAATCAGTGCAGGGAGAAAAAGTTCACTCGTTAATAGGATGTGTGATTTTCTTTTTTCTTTTATTACTAAATCCATTTCAGGTCATGGATCATGGTGTGGTCTGAGGGTCAGGTACAAATGAGGTGTCACCGTTTGGCCGGAGGAGCAGATCATTATTTTAAATGTATGTGTGTACGAAAAACTGCAAGAAAAAGAGAGAGAGAGAGAGAGAGAGAGAACAAGATTTAGAGTTAATCATATAAAACTATTCAAATTTCAGGGGGCTATATCTTTTGCATGAATCATATAGAAAATCATATAAAATGTTAATATTAATATGATTAACATTCCAGTCAATGAAACCATTAAGTGATTTTAATACACATTATAATAACAAAAATTTCTAATGTATTTTCTAATAGAATTTAGAGACAATTTATATTGAATTAAAATACAATTTAAAGAAAATCATACATAAATACATATACAGTACATGAACCTTGCCCCCACTTGCCCCCTTCCATCCCCGTCCCCCGACGCAGTGTCGTCCCTTAGCGACAGCAACATAAGCGGTTTACATATCCAGATATAGAATTAGGGTTGCCAAATCTTCTCAAATTCACCTAAAGGATGTATCTAATGCAATGCGTTTCTTGTGAAGCGTGTAAGTTAGATGCAAACAAGAGTAAAACCTCCACTTCTGAAAAATTGTAGAATGTAGAATGTGCACTTCCTCAAATGACCACTAGGAGCTGGTGCCAAAAGTCATAGAGCCCCATGTTAAAATGGTCACATGTACAATAAAAAAGACATGTTTACAGCCTGGTCTCCATAGCTAGATTTCATATTCGTGAAAACTGTATGGGTGTGAATATTAATAAAACTCATCAGGTCAAATTGTAGTGACAGCTGCATTGCAGGTGCCGAACCGCTAGCTGTCTGCTTTGCATCATTGTAGCTAACCAGCTAACTGGATTAGTTGTTGTTTAACTAACAACAATAATATGTATGAGTTAATACAAGCACTGTATATTAAATGGTAAGGAATTAATTCCTTTTAATCAAGCACGCAAGTAAATAGAGTTATATTTGCCTTAGGGAATGTCTACTTTTACTTAAGTACAGAATTGGTGCACTTTGCCCACCTCTGCACCTCATGGGTAACGTCACATGGTTTCGTCCAGTTCATTTTATACAGTTTATGTTCATGTCACATGTACTGTACAATAATCTTTATTACATTCTGAAGCCCAAAAGTCTTCCTCATGCCCGGTGTGATAGTTTTCCTCAGGATATAAAAGAACCTGGCAATGAGTCATGTGCATTAGGTGGCACCTTGCTTATAAAGAAGCAGATATGTTTATTGCTTGCTATCAGTCTATGAATAATTGAATACCCCGAGGCCTTAAAAACAAGAGGCGAAAATAAAAAAGTGCATCAATAACCTGCTTTTGAAGGGAAAAATAGAAGATACAGAATTTACTGCTTTAGTGTCTCACTTGATATGCAGTATATATCATAAACGCTGGGTCTGCTCCGGCACTGATGTGGCTCTGCGTTGAGGATTTTTAGGATGAAACATGATGTTTTTATTTTCTAATTTACTTCACATGATGGAATAACTTATTTTTGACGGCTCGGGGTAATCTTCGACCTCACAAAAGGTATCGATTCTGTTCCTTCTATCAGCCCGTGTCAGTGTATCGTTAGAACGACTGCGTCTTGTGTGAAAGAGCTCGTAATCGCACCCCTGACCGCTGGATCTGGCAGATAATTCGTAAAATCATATATTTTTTTTTCACAAGCATTGTTATAATGCTTGACTGCAGACCGAGGATCATACTCTGAGTAATATTTCAGACTTTATCACATACAGTATATCATCGTTTAAAACATACTGTTGTTGTCAGGTGGTGATATTCTCGGCAAGAGCTCAGTCCTCATCCGTTCGTGTGAATTTGTCGACAAAGACAAATTGGCCAGGCTGTTTTGTTTCCCGGTGTGAAGGTCTTCGCGGGTATATTTAGCATGTTAAAAATCTCTCATGGTACCAGCAGACGTGCAAGAACATGTCGTTAATGAGCGAATATTTTTTCAGAGTTGCTTTCACTACTCACTTCACACAAAACTCTTCATGGCCCAATCTTTGCCCTTCCACTATGCTGCTAGGATTTAATTGCCGTGATTACTCGGTGACTCTCTTACATCTCTTGTGTCTCGAAACACAACAAAGCCATTCAGATTGTGACCGTGGGCGAGGAGCAGAGTGCTCCTGCTTAACGTGAGCCCACGTTTTTCAAATGCCATGACCCTACTGGGAATTCGCGCTTGGGTGGAATGACTAGCATGGGCTGCTTTTGATAGGACGAGAGCCTGTTTCGGGCTGCCAGACAAGGACCTCGATTCATACATCAGAGACAGGACGAGCTGCAGAGGGTTCTAAGATCTCGCAGCCATTAAATCTCGCAGCCTGTCTAATGAAGGTGCTCGGCAAAGCGAGCCAGCCAGCGACTGCGATTTATCACATGGCGGGATATCAAGGACTCCGGACAGACAAGCTAAGGCAGCATGGTCGGACGGGTGTGCTCTTAGAGCCAAGCGGTCCTGGGATGCCTGGCAGATACGGAGGCACGGGTTATCCAAGGCATGAGTGGAGGGGGAGAAGAGTGAGTGAGATTTTATTTTTTTTTGTAATTGTATTTGTAATTAAAACATGAGGTCAGAATATAGTTTCAGGGTCATTGGTACATGTGGGTAAAGGGTGAGAGGGGTAGGGTGTGCATACTGTAGGTGACTTGTCTAGACAAGGAATGGAAACAGTCCAGGTGCACGAGGTTTTGCACGAGTTTGCTTGCAAATGTCTTTAAATCTTAGTTGGAAACTGTTGCAAGAGGCTGGACGCAGTAACTTTACACATGTTACCAAATCTAACATTTTTACGGCTCTGATTTACTAAGATCCTAAATAATGAATTCCAAACTGTTTCGGATAAAAGGGAACACACACCAACGTAAAAAAGAATGAACTTTCCAGCAGGAACTTTAACAAACGCCGTATGAAATTGTCATATAGTTTCAGGGACGATGTTGTTTTGGAAAGTTAAAATGCTTATTTTTTTCTTGTACTTTGCCCGTTTTATCTGAAGCGATCGCCACATCGGATCCTTTGATCCACAACATCTGGCGCAGGTCTAACCCTGAATGCACATCCTGTCGCCACCCTCCCAGTTCCTCATTGGACTTGGGACTGAAACTGCATGCACTGGCTGGGTTGTTTGGGGATCGGGGTTAAGGGCCTTGCCCAAAGACCCAACAGTGGTGACCCGGCAGTGGTGGAGCTTAAACCCCTGACCCTCCGTTCAGAGTTCAGAAATTTAAAATAAAAAGAAACCTAAACATGGCGCGTGTATGTTGTGTCTCTCTCTTGTACACAAAGCACTTGTGAGTTGGTGAAACAAAAGATTATTAAACAGCATGAAGGTGGAGAAACAGGGAATGATATTGTTCAGGATTGAGGCGCGCACAGATCACCTACACTGCAGTATCTCATAGTGCTTTGATAAATACCTACAAAAATGTACTGTAACATGTTTTTACACACCGTCCGGTTTCACAGATCAGATCACAGACTGTAGGCTGATTCCTTTTTTTTTTTTTGGATGGGTTTCTTGCCAATTTAACGGTTTAGTAAATCTCAGTTGTGTAGTTTTTTTTTTTTTTGTTTACTCGGTGGACATACAGCATGTGTGTGTGTGTGTGTTTACTTCCATCAGCAGCAGGTTCTCTGGTGGACCAGAGGATTGCAGTCAGCGATCTCAATCTCAAGACCAGGGTGCGTCTGGCATCTCTCCAATATAAATCCGACTTCTGCGCCGTATTATTATTAAGCCATCACTGTGTGAATCCTTCTCATTATTTTTCAGATGCGAAGCTCTTACAGGCTACTTTTGCTAAAACACAATTTTGTCTTCCAAACTCCACGAGATTGGCTTCCACAGATTTAACACATGCTCTCCAGACATACTCATTTACACACAATCAGTTCGCGAAATGGCTTTCAGGCTGCAGTAAATAAAGTTGCGGGCGCTAAATTAACCGCTTTGCATAGACACCAGCCTTCATTTTACAGTTTAGTTTTTTTTTTTGTTTTGTTTAGGAGAAACTTCTTAAATTGCATAATCATAGATAAAAACATGACTATTATCTTGCTTACTCATTAGACAGAGATTTTTTTAAACCATGGAGGTAAATCAGATTGCGAGTGTTAAATCATATTTACAAATGCGAAATTTAGTGACATTAGGTTAATAAGTATTTATAAGAGAAATTTGAAGTGTTACATGTCAATTAATAGTTTTTTAAAAAAAAACATAGGAAGTGTGAAAACTAGCGGGTTTGTAGAGAGCTGGACGGCAGTTGGAGTTAATAAGAGTCATGCTGTTATAGGGAAATAATCTCTGAGACATTATTTGGCTATTAATGTCATGTTGCTTTCTCGTAAACATATACCGTACAGCACGCTGCTGTTTAATATTGTAAATCGTCTCTCTGTATAATAAAAAAATGCCATTTTCGTTTTTTTATTAATTTATTTTTTAAAAAGCACTGACACAGGAGACTCCTTCTATACAATTAAGTTATATCACACTCGAGGTCATGCTGTTGTACTGAATATCAGCAAGGCTGTCGTAGGTGGTGCGATCGCAGGCATGACGGTGCAGCCCGAGTACTGCAGATATCACAGCCGTACTGATGTTCAGTACAACAGCACGGCCTCGAGTGCGATATCGCTTTTATACAACAGTTCTACAAAAGCTTTTTATTATCAACAGATTATAATTAGTTTCTTTATTTAACCAGTTATTTTGCTCCGCCCACACATCCTCTGTAGTCGTAAGGTAATATAAATAAACCATGGAGGTGGTGGACAGTCCCGAGAAACCTAACAGATTTACTTTATATTTCCATTTATTCCACTTTAGAATATCAGCTCCGTTATACGTTCTCGAATCCCAAATAGTGTTAAATTAAAAACTAGTGCACTATGTAGGGTGTACAATCCCTTGTTCCACACACTGAGTAGTGCCCTTGATCAGGGGTCAGAGAGGAATTTGGGATTCAGCCTTGTGTTAGGAGCTAGTTAGCTTTGTAGCTGTTAATAAAGTAAGACAGACGATTCAGAACCGATTTCTGCAGAGACAGCGTGTTGTTAACGTTCTCAGATGTGTGTTCTCTCTGAAAGTGCTTCTGAGACTGGTTGTGAATGTGGGTTTTGGCAGGCGGCTGCTCTCTCCTCTTCACGGTACCGTAGGTGTGATGCCCGCTGTACAGTACATTAGAACCACTCATGTGATGTCCCTCATCCAGTCTGGTTGTTTGGTCAAAACTAACTGTTGTATAATTTAAAACACAGATCCTAAATTCGTTTAATTCCACCCTTGGCCTGGGTGGGAAACCTGTATTTTTACAATCGCTTAAGGAATATCAAGAGACAGATATTGTAGATATATTTTTTTGGAGGCTGGTGCTGGTGTGTTTGCTTTGGGTTTGTAGTGACCGGAGCAGAGGTAGGAGAATGAAGCGCGCTCTGATAAAGGTCAGTTGATTTGCTGCGCTCTGACAGATTCAGCGTGGTACGCTTGAGCTTGAAATGTTATTTCCCAGAGACACAGTTAGAGACACGAAACTCCCACTCATGCTCAGTGTGATGAGCGCAGTCGTTCTTGGTGCAGTCTCTCGTTGCACGTTTGCTTTTTTTCTTTAATCTCTTCAGGCCACAGTGTCCCACACACATATAAAGAAGTAGGCTCTATTGTGCTATATTTTATGTCTCATGCTTAGTTTATAGGTCTCGCTTTGACGCCGGTTATGCAACAACCAAACTCTTCATAAAATCTTGCTTATAACTGAAATAATTGTCAGTACAGAGCAAATGTTAACGCATTTTAACTCAAGGCAACACAGCATTGGTCAGTAATCGATTTTAAGGCAACCAGCTGTTTATACAACAGTTCCGCAGGTGTGGGTCAACAGGGCAGGCTTCAGACATCCACATGTGCATTTGGGTTTTCGGATATGGAAGGTGAATCTAAAGTTATGGTTACTTATAATATGTCAATTTTACCGCTAACGAGAAGTTACTGCTATTCTTTTATTATAATTATTATTATTATTGGTTATATATTGTTTTTTGCTGCTTCTTTGCCTATGTGACCCATTTTTTCATTTTTTTGTATAGTTGCGATTTTCGCTTTCATCTGCCTTTTGATCTGCCTGAGCTTCATTTCAGTCATAAAATTCTCAGATCACAAAAAGCGGCAAGATGAAATGTAAAATCAATAATGGTGCGCCAGAAAAAAAACACAAGTATACACTCGCTAAATAAACGCTGCATTTTGTGAAAGTGAAAGCGCGTGACGATGTGAGCAGATTTATGTCAGTTATAAATTCACAACCAGATTCCAACCATTCGTGGTCAAATAATTATTCAAAGACGGACACAAACAGTAAACAAAATGTTTTTTTTTTTTTATTATTTAACAAAAGGAAAAAGAACAGCACTTTGTGTGGATTCATGCGATGAGCTTTTTGCTCAAAACAAGATTCTTACATCGATATAAAAGATTTATTTTTTTTTTTTTTGGTTTCTTTATTCGTGACGTTTTTGGTTTGTTGGACACGGGCATGCATTAGCGCATCAGCACATCACCCCCCACAAACAACGCGCACTTAAATCTGAATAGAGACGTGTACATAAATCTTGCATGTGAATGGACCGCTAAGTGCGGCGGCGGGGCTCCGTCATGTGTGGAGATGATATAGTTATACAACCATGACATGCCTGTTATTTATGTTTAACATAAATTTAATAACAAACATTTATTTGGCGATAAACTATTTGAAAAGAAAATTGTCTACTGTTTGTGTACACATTTCTTTCTGGGTTGCTTCAAAATAATTTCATTTACAAAAACACTTTGCAAAGAAAAAAAAAAGTGATTGGCATTGTCGATGGTGGGTTATGAAATCAAATCAAATCCAGTTCATCATTTCTGGTAAAAAGGAAATTTAATTCTATGTTGCACAAACCTGACTCCATATATATAAAACTTAGCAATGCAAAAAAAAAAAAAAAAAAAAGACAAAAAATGCTTTGTGTTTGATTTAGGGTTAAATTCGACTTATTTTATTATTTGCATAATTCAATAATAAACACGTGTAAGCTGATGAATCAATGCCCTTGTTTGGATTTTTTCACATTTTTATTACATTATTATGGGACATCGTGCTCATTGCTGTATTTATCCCATAGAATTTTTGAGTTTTTTTACTTTGACCTAGTGGCCAAAGATGGAACTGCAACATGGGTTATGCTGTAAATAGACGGCCACTACCAGGAATTGCACTGTTCCATGCTCGCTCTGCGGATCTACAGGATATTTGCAACGTAGCAAATTAAATTGGGGAAACTTCCACAAACACTTGAGAAGTGGAAGTGCAGATGTTGTGTCTATGCTGTATCGTAAGGTACATTGCATCAATAGGAAGAGAAGATCAGGAGAAGAAGGATCATAGAGAAGATAATGCACACATTTACACAAATGCAGAGGGCGTGAAAAAGAAGAAAAAAGTCCCTTCCTTTTTTTTTTGGATTGGCTTCTGTGTGTGTTTTTGGGGATGGCAGTTAGAATGGGTGGTTTGCTGAAACCTGGCAACCGTATTTCATAATATTATCTCACCTGCTGTTGTACTTGATGTTGTTAAATCTTTAGTTCATTTTGAGTTCATTTTGTTCATCTCACAACACCAAATAATATTTCATTCTTTTTTTTCTTTTTTTGCATAATGCTACATAATCACATTCACACACAGTATCATTTATTCTCCTTCGTTTAACAACCGTTCACTGGATTGCTTTGTGGATAACATATGCACTGAAAACCCTAATAAGTTAATTGGACTAATTTGATTGAGTAAACTCGTTGCCTCAATTTAATTGAGTAATGGAATCTTCCAAAACTTGCATATTTAAGTTTATTTAACTTGGCGGTTTTGTAGACTGTACTTAAATCATTTAGTTCAACAAACTTAGCACTTATTTAATGTACTTAAAAAATTGCGTTCACTTGGTATAAATTTTTTTTAAGTGTACTTATATATTTAAGTTAACTCAACATGAAAATGTAACTTAAACGTGTTAAACAATGTTCTTATATTTGACTGCAAGCTTTGTGCGCACCGAACTGAAATAAAACAATGAACAGCATTTTTAAGCTTAGATTTTTTTTGTTGACAAAATGCTGCAATTTTCCATCGGAAAGAATGTTGGACAGTACTTTATTAGGCACACAGCATGTACGGCATGAGCAGCACATTCACACAGGAACCACCATCCAATTCAGCCTCAGCATGAACCGGCACACATTTCACACATCACCCCTTACCCACACACACAAACAGGGCCGAAGCCACTAACACAAACACCCTTCCCCAACATGGTGAACACACCGACATCCCCGCAAAGCATGCTGGTCGTCAGCCGCCGCCCCGCCCACGCCACATTACATTTGTGAAAATTGACCTTTTGAAAATGCTTTTCCCAAAGGATTAATCATGATTTTAAGCTCACAACACTTGAAACATTAAGTTTATGCATTTTGATGGTAAATAAGTTAAATGAACTTACATTTTTAAGTGATGGGTCTAAAATGCAAAATTTTAAGTAATGTTTAGTCAACATAACTTGATTGTATAAGTAAAGACAACATTAGGGTTTACAGTATGGAATAATTGCTCACACACTTTCCGAGCACATAATGTGTCTGCATTTGAGGAATCAGACACAGATTTCTTACTTCAGAAAACATTTCCCTAATAACGCCCGTATGCTAATTCCAATCTTCCCCGGCGCGCTAATCTCTTGAGGTGAAATTAATTGTAAGTAGCTGGTCTAATGCTAATTTGTTTTGTGAATGTGTTTGTGTTCGTAATCCTTAGCAGGCCACCGCTTCGTCATTAAGAGGACAAACTGTAGCTGTCGAGAATAATGCGGCACGGCTTAATGGGAAGAGTTCTGCAAGATTCTGTTGTTTTTTTTATATACAGGGTTGTGTTTAACCGTGGCTTAAACAGTCTCACGGGGAGATTTATTTATTTATTTATTTTTCATTTTTTTGTGCCACGACTCCTGGCGTGTTTTTGTTTGTGCAGAATAAATTCTGACATCTTTCTTGTACTTCCTTTTTTTGAAAGCGCATTTCCTAATTGTGAGTAAAGCGAAGGATTGATGGATGCAAGTGCGTGAAAATCAGTGAATCGGTGTTAATATTCCAGACGGGATGCAGACAACATGATGCATAATGAGCAAGAAAACAAGAATCGACAAGATTACACAGCGAGACAAAATGCATGCAGTTATTAATAGGAAAAAACAAACAAAAGGGATTACGACAGAACGCAGAGACGCAATTTAAAAAACGCCCAGACGACAGGACAGGGGGGCGGAGACGAGATCCAGATCGAAGCGAAGGACACGGATGGGAATTAAAACGGACACGGAACACAAACAGGAGTCGTCGTGGTGAGACGAGGAAGACGCGATCTCGGAGAGAGACGGGCGAGCAGATAAAGAGCGAAGGAAAGATCAGCACGGGGGTCGGACCAGGGTGAAGTTTCATTGGTATGCTAAACAGGTGGAGAGAAGCTGTGAACGCTGTGTGGTCATGCAGAATGAGAGCGAGGAGGGGGCCGCGATCGAGTCTCAGGCTGAATGCAGAGACGGATATTTGAAGAGCTTTGCTTGTGGATTTCATCAGAAGCTCACAGGCTTGACATAAACAGATGCACTCGATGGACAAAACAGGCTTTTACCAATATTTTTTGCACCAAAAGCTTTATTCTGGATTTGTTTTTCTAATAAGACATTTCTATCTTTCCAGGCCTTGGGAGGAGGAAAAAAAAAGTTACAGATCCTTGTGTGTTTAAACTATTTATAATTGAGTGAATCAGCTTTTTGTATGAATTGCAGAACTTCACATCACTACAGTTTTGGTGTTTCTCTGCTTAGAGCATTCAGGTTTTTTTTCCTCCACACACATTTTCCCCCCAGTTTGATTGCCTACTAATTCCCATTCAGCGCTTCCTGTTGTATAATGGCTACCATTCAGGCAGGGTAAAGACTGACACCATTTACCATGCACTTAAAACCATTTAAACATTTTGCATCACAGCACAGCAGAACACCAACAGAACTAAGGCCTCGTTCAGACCAAGTCCGATAATTGCCTCCCAATCTAGATTGGAGTCAGTTTAGAATCAGATTGCTTTAATGTAGTCTGAGCGGTAAAAAAAACTCACCGGCTCTTATTTTTCGCAAATCCGATCTAAACCACATTTAAAAAAATTGCTTAAAATCAGATTGGATTCCTAAAGATGCATCTCAGTCTGGACGCTGTAAAGACGTGAATCAGATTTCAAACCGCCAGTCTGTAATGTCACTTGCAACTTAATGTGGAAGTCCATCCCATCCTGTGATAAGGGACATTTATCCATGGGAGATGATAAAGAAATGGAGATGATAATAATAATATTAATTTTGCTTAGTTAAATTGTTATGCTTTGGGAGATTGTGGAAGATTTTTTTTTTTTTTACTTTTGACACTATTACCGCTAAATATGTAAAATGCACGCCTTAGAATTTTTCATGCAGACACATTAACCGTGCTTTCTGTTTTAACCGATAGTCCTTGGACAGAGGACAAAGTGAAATGTCTGGTCATGCACAATTCGAAAAACTGTGGTGGGGAGGGGCGCAAGGCTAGAGAGCTCGTACAGAAACAGGGTGATATACTGCATGAGGAAATATTGTGTCGTATGCAAACCTTTGGCGACCACAGCAACCGATGCATGTACAGTAGGTGGACAATGTGCCGCGTTCGGGCTGCCAGTCTGAATACGATCTGATCGATTACAAATAACAGCGTGGATGTTCAATCCTTAAGATCAGATTTGCGAAACTAAACTATATACCTGTAGTCTGAACCCTAAGTGCTATCCGCCCTCATCCGCATACAATACCGGGATGATTGGCAATACAATGACCTCACACACAACGATGATTGGCTGGTGACGCAATGACTGCCCAAAAAGAGACAGGATGCCCCTCCCACCCAGACTGCACCGCCCTCCACCGTGCGCTCTGCGACTCCTCACTAGAGACAGCTGTGGCTCTCAGAAGGGGATTTATTGTTAGTTTTTAAAGCTCTTAAAGCTTTTAAAGCTCCTGCTCTCAGCTTTCTGAGGTCTTCAGAGCGCTTACTGTTGGCTGTTCCACAATCTTGAAGCTTGAACGCTAAAGGTGACCTTGCTGTGTGGTTATGAAATGGTATCGTATTAAAATCAACCTTAAAACACACTTTTTGCCGGAAAATGAGCATTTCAGCCTGCGTTAGTTGCATCATATACACATAAAATGTACAGTAAATCTAACTTCTAAATCTTAATCTCCATCGTCTTTCCTCTTTGTTTTAAGCCTTAACTTGTGTACAGGCTTGAGTTAAGCATTGCATAAGGAAGGATAGAAATCGCACACAGCGGTATTTAGTCGTTTCTCATGTACTGTAAAGGACGCTAAGATAAACAAGACATTATTTCTTTAACAGAAATCACAGAAAACTATACATAATGCCTTTTTAAAAAAAAATTTCATTGCATTTTAACGATGCAATTTAATGCGTCGTTGCATTAAATTATCATTAAGACTTACGTACAGTATCTCTATGCATCAGCAAAATCAACAAATATGTTTTTTTTTCTCCAAAAAATGTCTTCCCTTTTTGATTTAAAGTTAATACTACAAAGAAGTAGCATGCAACCATCAATTAGTTCTTGTTGCTGGATTAAATGCTATTCTATAAGATAAATGATACATTTAAGGAATTCATGATTGAAATGATCATCCAGATAAACACCTGGATAAACCAATACGCAGTGAGGTTTAAATATCTCAGCAGAAAACATTTACATTAATGTCATATAAATACGTCTTGTAATCAGCTCTCCAGAATTAATTTTCAATTATCAAGAAAAATAAATAAATACATAAATAAATGAAAATCATGTGCCACTTGCACAGAACCAATGAACCTCTACCAGCCGGCCGGAGATGCTAAATCAGACCTCGGCTAATGAGGCTTACGCTAACAAACCGTATTTTCAGCTGTGCCCGAACTGTGATGCTATTTCGGATGTGTAATACGGAGGCTTTTCAGTCACCTCCAGGTCCCTGTCTCTATGTCTCTCTGCCTCGCCTTTTCTCTCTCGGGGACCCTCATGAGTCCCCTGTGATTTGCGATCGAGCTCCTGCACATACAGTACTGTACGTCCTCCTGCTTGTTTTTTTACTCTCTGACATCCTGTGAGACGGCGTTAGCCTGACTTTAATAACTTCCCCTCTGTTTATACGCACCCCTAAAGCCCACACTGTAGCGCGATCAAAGGGGCCATGAAGCCACTTACCTCCAAAATTTTAGAGGTAGGATCGTGTGTTTTAGGGGTCCGAGCTGGAACCCACGCGTCCTACTGGAGCGTGTCGCGCTGACAGACCTATATCATCGAGTCATCAGCTGCGGCCTGCTGACGGCAATTTATTTGATTGCGATCGATGCGGTTCTTGCTGCGCACTTATTTCCTCCCCAACCTCCGAGCAGGCCAAATGGAGGTCTAATGAACAGCTATTAGCTTCTTCTTTTTAAAAAAAAATCTTTTTAAAGATCTTTTTTCGTTCACTCTGTTTACATCAAGACTTATCTTATCTCGTGAAGCCGTCCTTAATTCAAACAGCCAGAGCTCAGGTTTTCCAAAGCGTCTTTGTTTACCTTCAAATGGACGAGCGCTCGCTCCGGCAGGGGAGGACAGAATCGCTGACTGGAACGTCCCTTTTTGGAACGTCTACGACAATGTGGACGAATTTATCCATAAGGTTTTGAAGTGAAATAAAATAAAATCTTAGTATGTAAAAAAAAAAAAAGAAGAAGATGGAGAATGAAATTAAGTTCTGCGAGAATACTGTAGATTCTGACTACGCTGATAATGAATCCCAGAACTGCTCACTAAACAGGATTAGAGACTGAAAAAGCACTGCAAAAAAGTGCATTAATAAAAAATATAAAGAAACTTAAGCATTAGGTGCAAAGTCAGAGCACAAAAGCTATAAGGCTGGTTCGGATTTCAAAATCTCAGAGGCTTTGACAGGTGTGTTTTTTTTTCTTTCTCTCAACCCCATAGCAGGTAGACATCTCTAATTAAGTAAGACTAATTATCGGTGGATGGAAGCGTACTGGTGCATTATTCAAAAACGAAGTTAGTCACTGTGCCATTTTATTGAACACCTGATTATTCTCAGCGGGCTTGTGGGATTTAATGAAAGTAGTCCAAGGCACATTACGAGATCGTTAAGAAATGTTTTTAGGAAGAGATAAACACAAGGGTTTCTGATGATGTGACGGCTTGCCCGGAAAAAGAAAAGTGTTTAGTAGTCATGATAACAAATAACAAAAAACAGGAAAAGGGAGCTGTCCTAGTGATGATCACTGTAGTAAATAAAAAAAATTATGATAATAATAATAATAATAATAATAATAAACACTTCTGCATCTCTCGATAAGGCAGTATTCTGTCACCTATATAAATAAAAAAAAGGTTTGCGTCTGAACCTTGTTCAGAAGCTCTTTCAATTACTGTACATGTTTTAAATTTGATACATTGTACGACCCAAAACCAGCCTCATAAAATTTCTGTCCATCTGTTCTTATGTCTTTCTGACTGTATGATGGCATCACACAAAACTGGCCAGACAGAATTTAATGAAACTTTACTTTGGTAATCTACCTAAAATCAAACCTGCACCATAAAAAAAAATCCAAATGTTAAGTCTTAGTGAAGATATAAACAGTTACTGTATGTGCCGGACTACAAACTGCAAGCTTTGACCTGCATCAAACTGTAGACGTCTTAAAACCTTCTAATGCGCTACTGTCTCAATGTAAACAAACACCTGCACCAATAGATATTAATTAGAAAAAATAAAGTGAATATTTTGACTGGGATTAGTTCATATTTTCACTTTGGCTGAAATAACAGCGCTGAAGTGGTATAAGTGAATTTTAACACGCTGGAGTGGTTTTAAGACAAAACTTCATCTTTATCCTTTTATCTACTTTTTCAATTTCTCATCTGTGATATTATTATTATTATTATTATTATTATTATCACTGATTACATTAAAGATCAGCAGATTATTATTAGCTTTAACCTCTTAACTATTTCTACAAACTCTTTTTCTTTCAATGATGAGTACTAACTCTCATTAGATCATATACCGTATGTACTTTATATCATTAGCTGTATTTGTTCTGTATATCTTGCAGTAATCCATATCTTCAGGACGGGCATATGGTGAAACGGCAGCACAGATTGGATAAGGCACTGGCGATTACTTTGAGCTACATAAAGATAGAAAACCATGTTGAATCCGCAGCAGATAGGCGTGCGTGCTCGGTCCTTAACAAGTTGATTGATGCAATTAATTAAGCCCATCTGCGCTTAATTAATACTTAATGGTTCGTTTCAGTTCAAGTTACATGCCAGCTACAGATGCTACAGGAAATACTGTACACTCGAAGGTAACAGGAGGATTTAAAATCATTTTTCTTCATCTGTTTCGTCTAAAACTACCCGATAACTTCCTCTTTAACACCAGATGATGCGGATGCTGATGCAGTCAGAACATTACCGGGGATGCGTGTAAGCGATTTACTGAACAAAGGACTGTCAGTAACTGTGTGTGTGTTTATCATGGCCTTTTTTTTTTTTAAGAAGAAAGAAAAATGTCCTCCTAGAATCTTAAAACTCTGATTTGACAGTAAGAGCAGCAGGAGAAGATAAAAGAGGTATAAAAAAAGAAACACAGTAAACAATATAACAGGAGTTTTTTTATGAACATTCCCCCTGCCTTTTTTTTTTTTTTTGCTCTTCTTTAATATGCCTAGGGTGGGAAGTTACATAACCCTAAACCACGGAACGTCCCAGAAAATAAATCTAAATAGCTAAAAATAAATATATACAATATAAATACATCTGGGCTTCAATACAGTAAGTGCTCTATTTACCAGCCGATGGATCCTTGTGCTGTTTCAGATCTAAAGAAAAACAACACAGGAGTGTATCAGTTAGATCGACAGTTCAATAAACCACACTATATATCATGTGTCAGTATTAATGCATACACGTGAATAAACACTTCGATCTCTTTAAAGTTCATTAAAAGGCTTTGATGTTTTCCGAATGGCAATATAACAGCAAGGAGACGTTGCTTAGGACAAGAAGTACAGTAATTATCTTTATAAATAGAGATAGGAATAATGCTTTATTGTTTATTTCTTGTTTATTAAGCAGATGAGTGCTCAGTCAGGTGATCTATCCAACATGTTGCATGTTGTCTTTATAAAAGAAAAAAAAATTAATGAAGAAAGTAGCACAAATTCATTTAACAACACGGCATTCACTATCATTATTTATCTTTTTATAAAATAGCACTTGATGCAGCACATCCTATTATTTATCATTAGATTAAAAATTCTGGAATGAAATTGTGATTCAAATAGCCACCAACATTATGATTTCCTAACCACTTTATGTTATTAATTGTGTTCCGTACACAATTATTTTTACTCATTGGATTTAAATGATTTTATATAAATAAAAAAAAAAAAAGGAAAAAGTTAAATGCTGAATACTTGTACTTGATCAAGTGCTATTTATAAAAGAAAAACGTAATGAGAGTGGATGCCATGTTGTTAAAATAAACTTAAATCGCAGTGATCAATCAAATATAGTACATTATTACATTAATAACTTAATTATTATATTATATTATATTATATTATATTATATTATATTATATTATATTATATTATATTATATTATATTATGATATAAAATATTATATTAATAATATAGGTTTTATTAGAATTTTCAGTAATTTGATTTTTGGATAAATCGAGATTTTATCAACCAATGCCTATAAAGGTAATTCTAAATAAATTTTCTTTTCAAATTTTAAGTTTATACACATAATTTAAAAACTTACTAAAACTGCTTATGGCTCATGTTTGTATTGTTGTTTTTATACAGTATGACCTGTTGCCACTTTTCATTGAGGGTATAGTCAGGAGAATTTTGGCCCTAATTTTGCTAAACTAATAATTGTAGAGGAGAATTTGCTTACTATTTTACTATTTTCTGGATTATTGTCAGTAGTTGTGTACACACTCGCTTCATTTTTGAAATGTTATACGCAGCAACAATCAAGTGTCATGACATCAGTTTATGTGTAATAATCTATTTAATGCAGTTTATTGTGCAAAAAATGGTGATGTTGTTGGCTTGGGGTAATATTTTATGGCCAAATATATATGTTTGATCAGAGTAAACCTGGCCATAAAGAATTATTAAATGTATTAAAAGTTTTGAAGTAGTTGAATTATAATCCAGAAGTCAAAAGATTAGTATTACTGATGATCTGTCAAACTGTGATAAAGACCATGATGTTCCCATGGCGTCTGAAAAATATGGAAGAATGCAAAAGTAAAAATGAAATAAATAACAAGGAAAAATGCACATTTTCACATCTGGGTCAATAGCACTTCCTAGCACACACATCGCACGCTCACCAGGTCTGCTAAGATCGAACCAGTTTATTACTACTGTAAGTCCATTAAGATCGCACCTTGCGCTTACTACAATGTCATTGCGTCTGAATAAATATACCGTGATACGAGCCGTGCTTTTCATCACGACGTGATGGTGTTGAGGAATTCGATTCAGTATTTACGCTAAATTCTCTGAACATTTCCTGCTGCATGCACACCATAAACGCATTAAGAACGTTATATGAACTTAATGCAGGCTTCTACAACATTGCATGGTTACTGTACCATGGTCACAGCACAAGCCTGAAGAGACGTCCAATGCAACAATGAAGTGACGTCCCAGTGACGACTCAGTCTGATCTTTCCTGTCTGTAGTATGTCACGCTTAAAGTACGGCAATGATGTCACTAAGAGGTGTTAGATACAATGTTAACTGGTCAATGCAGCTGTTAATACATTACATCATTCTTTATTCTGCGTCTCGCTTTGAACACGTCCTCACCACATGTCATGAATAGCGTGGCAGCTCCATGTCCAAGGGAGACAATTCTACATCTTTTTACTTTTGTTCCTGGCAAGTTGTACAAGTTAATACTGAGTTCTCCTAATTTTTTGGACCGTGGCTTAGTGTGACTAATTTTGAGTAATTTTGAGTAATTAACCTGGCTGCTATGAATGTAAAATTTAATTTATCTCAACAAATTGGCTGGAATTATTCAGACTCCCCCTACATACACTAAACTCAAGGTATGAAGGAGTTCAAACTCTACACAGTACTGGATTTGTATAAGCTATTGAAGACTTCATAAATGTCCTCTGTACTGAATATATTTCTGTCTAATTGGCCAAGCCATTAAAGAAAAAAGAAAAAAAAATCTGGCCCATCGTGTTACCGAGAGCTGGACCCTGATTTTATTTGAGAAGTACTTTATCTTCAGCCTCACGTTCTTCCCTCATTTCAACACTGTAGCTTTAACCTGCGCTGTTCCATGTTAGATAATGTCATCACCCCTTTATCCCCTTCAAGCCACCTTTTAAATTTCAATTATATATATGAGGAGTTACATTTATTTTTTTATTTTGCACCCTGAGCAGTCCCTCTTTTGTGTGTCGCTTTACTCTGTTTCATTACAGAACTTCTAAAGTGAATTTTGGCAGGAAGTAAACTCAGCAATAATTGCCAATACTTTGCACAAAAGAGCTCCATCTATCAATTTGTGTCATAAAAAAAAGTGAAACACTTTATTATCCGGCCAAAGTTGGGAGTGCTCGAGGATGAAGTTTCGTGTAATTTGTCTTCATCAGATTCCCGCGGTTTCAGAAGCATGCACGACTCGACTGAGATTTCTTCAAAAAAAAAAAAAAAAAACAACGCTTTATGAAGTCAGACGCATCCAACAACTCGACGCTCATCGCCAACCGTAATGATCTTCTCCAAAGCTGTACGTCAACTAAACACGACTTCAGGGTAGAATTGTGTCTCAGTACATAAAATTAATTATCTAAAAGTATTCAGTAGCCACTGGTCCATTACACAAACTTAATTTGGAGTAGATTTCTTTTTTTATTGTTTATGCAAATTAGGTTTGATTTTTCTAAGCGAGCCAGGAAGAAATCTATTGATCCAAGAGTAACTATACAAACAGAGTAAAATCAGCATTATTGTCTTCTTCTTCTCTATTTACTGTAGTTTTTTTTTTTTTTTTTTTGGTTTTATTTTGCTGGATATAAAATACATGTATATTCAGTATTTATTGAAGAACATTTAAAAGATTTATATAAAATGTAACAATGAAGGGAAATAATTTTAACCATCTTTTAATATTAACGCTACATATTTATTTGTTGATAATAATAATAATTATTTTATAATAATATCAATAAAGACCCTCGACCCATTCATTTCTTTTCACAAATGTATTTTTTTAATGCTTTTTTTTTTAAACAGAATGAAATCCGGTAAATTCCAGCTAATAGGAAGCTACTGCCGCGGAGAGACTGCTTAGCGTTTAATTGATTTCAAAGTGCTTTAAGTGGCTAGAATTTATATTCGAACCACCAACTTTGGCTGTTTTGCAGCACAGCTGAATGAGAAGCGTACTGTAGCTGAAAGCCGCACTCACTCACTCACTCACTGTACCTCCATTAGGGAAAAGCTGACACCTAAAAGAGACGTTGCTGCAAGGCATCTGCCATCGTTTATCTGTTTCCACAGCTGGAGTCATCCGAGGGGAATATTGACGGGTCCCTGACATCATTAGACAAGACAGGAGTTTGTCACCGAGAGCAAACACAACACTGATCTTAGTGACACTGTTGGTGTGCTGAAAGATTATAAAAATTTGCTTACGATAATTAATAATTAAACTACAATGTAATTAATGCAACGACTTTAATGCTTTGGAAGAAGAAATAAACTACAGTACAAACATTAAGCACATAAAACAAGTCTAGATTGATAGATAGAGTACTTTACTAATCCTAAAGGGAAATTGTTACATACTGTAGTACTGTGTAATTTTAGGGTGATTTATTTATTTATATTCTGTATATTTTAATTAACTGGAACTGACTGGCCTCTGACTTGCAACTGTGTATTTTTTTTTATTATAAGGCAGAATGACATTAAAACAATGTCGTCACAAATAAAAAAGAAAACAGCCAAAGCCTGAGACACAGGACTGACTTGGGCGTCCAGGTAAATGTGATGAAATTTCGATTTAAACGGTTTAAAGATGGCTATACTGTACGTCCGTGAATAATAATCCCGGCCGAAGTGGCTCGGAGCCTGCGGCAGTCGTGAACATCGTGAACATTCAACAAGTGGAACACCTGATCCTATCTGAAAAAAAATTGATGGACACAGAAGAGACGCATCTGTCTGTAGGAACTGCACACACAATAGTTCACCAAGACCACTTGCACGTTACAGGAACTGGGCTGGGGGTTATTTCCACATCCCCTGTACAGTCCTGACCTCGCTCCAAAACACTTCCACATGTTTTTGGCCAGGAGTTCCTGGGAGGCCGGCTTTTTCGGACGTGAAACAGGCGGTCCAATCATGAGATAACTTTCTCCGGACAGGGGTGAATCCATTATCCTGCTTTTCCCTCTCTCATTCTTTGTAATCTATCTTCGTGTAGAAATGGTTCTATGCATCATACACACACTGTCCGCACTTACACATCATATAACACGTTATTTTCAGAAGTTTGTTTAATTAAACTATCCTAGTTTATGGGGTAAAAATTACAACTGAGGCAACCCATTACCTGTTCGGTCTGATCGTCACTAAGAATTTCCAGAGTATATTTATATAGTACTTCCTAGTTTTGGCCACTAGGGGCAACAACTCTAAAATTCTAGCAAGATCCAGATAAAGGAACAAAGTGATAGAAGGTCAGCTTTAATCCTGTTAATTATTTTTTTTTTTATCTTAAACCAATTAAAAGAGATTATATTATTTTAGTGAAATAAATTATTTTAAAATAAGTTCTAAACGAGGATCTCCTTAAAGCTAAAGCGCCTAGCTTGCTCTTTAAAGTAGTGTAGCTATTTATGAGGCCACAGCAGACCATACATCCAAAGCTCTTCAGTTTTTTTTTTTACACTCCTACCATGGCCACTGTTTCGCTCTGATGTTTTTCCTCTCGGAAAATAAACTCGGCTTCTCACGGACCGTCGGGCTTTCCTCCGAGAATGTGCGACGCTATAAACCAATCTTATAAAATGTGATGAGACAGGAACCGGTGGGTTCATTAAAGGAGCCCTCTTCTGTTTTCCGTCATTTTTATTCACCCCTTCACTTTATTTGTTTTCTGATCCATTAGGCCCATGGCAGCAACATAATCTATTTTTACAGTTGCCTTGGCCTGGTAGGGACGCTCCTCAGGAAGCGAGCGCTCCTCAGAAAGCCAAACGCATTACCGGAAATTTCCGCGAGGCACCCCTCATCCTATTGTGATTCATCACATCAAAGAAGTGAGGCACGGAGAGCCACTGATATGTACGTGACGGTTCTGGTTCAGGGACAGGGTGTGCTACTGTTGTCGGCCCGGTGCCCAGCTCATTTATCAGACGAGGTGTTTCTTCTCCGCTGCATTCGGCACAAGCGGCGTTTAAGAGCTCGGTGCTTTCGCAATAAAGACAGAGCACAGATTTGTTTCCTGGAGAAAGCAGGGTTTGTGTTTCGACGTCGAATGGTTAAAGCACTATGTGGCAAGTTGTGGAATAAAATATGCTTTCTCTTTAATTTTGTGTTGACTAAAGACTAAATAAAAAACATGGCTATCTAAGACTTTTGACTTTTCCAATATGAGGTCATGTGGCTCGAATAAGAATGGGCAAATTGGAATTCACGCGAGTTTTTACATCTGTGCATGTGTAGGTCGCTGATGTCATCAGTCTGGACTGGCAGCATGGGGATTTTATAGCTGCAATAGCGAGAGCTCCTAAAACCGTTAATTTCAGCCTTTATTCATGACATATACATCACTGCACCGTGAAATTCTTTACTCACTTCATATTCCAGCTTTGTTCGTAGTCAGAGTCAGCCCTTATTCTGTGGCCCTGGAGCAGACAGGGTTAAGGGCCGTGCTCAAGGGCCCAACGGTATCATCCTGCTGAAGCTGGGGCTCAAACCGTCGACTTTCTGATGAGTAACTCAGAGCATCAACACAGTGAGTCACCACCGCCCCAAAAAGCGAGACCTCTGGATTTTTTCGGAATTGAACGATGCAGCTCGTAATGTGAACATGCTGTAGCCTCCTCTATGATCAGATCTATAAATGTCACAAAATGCAATGACGGAGTAATAATTGTAGAGTATTTCTCATAATTTGTCCACAACATTCCGCTCAAAGAAGCAGAGTGGGAATTTCAATTTGCGCTGTAATAAAGTACCGCCTTTCTGTTTTACACTCTGCAATCAGAGCAGAAGAATAAAGCTTTGTGTAGAGCAGCAGTTGGCTTTGTTGATCCAGCAGTGTCCTCACTCACGGCGCAGAACTGATCGAGCACCAGTGAATGGGTGACACGCGACTCTGTGGGAGAGAACCAGAATTAATTAGCCGAGGACGAGAAACAGAACAAATTATTACAATTTATTTTCTACAGAAGAATTAGACGTTCTTCTGACGTGCCTGTTTGATGCGGCCTGATAGAATGCTCTGAAGAAATTCCCCTGTTTTAACTGTTTGTTTTTTTTTTTTTTTTTAATTTTCCATTCTCCCCTGCAGATGACTTTTGACACTTTCACATTTAACAAACATCAAAACAAGGCTTCTTAGCGCAACGGGCTTTGTGCCCTGACGTGGCAAAACAAAGGATTAGGGGCATCCCTCAAAATTTGAACAGCACAGGGGAGGAAATGTCACCTGCAGCCCAGAGATGAAAGGATGGTGACATGAGAAGGCATACTAATATAAACACCAGAGATAGAGATAGGAGAGAGAGAGAAAGAGAGAGAGAGAGATGCCAGCAGGCTTCGCTCTCACAATACATCAGCGTGTCACCAGCTAGGCCACCCGCCACGGTGACAAATCTGCCTGTCACGAGTACAGCGCCCGCCATGACAGCTTGGCATTTTAACTATAAAGATTAACTTTAAAATCTACCAGTGCGTTCGTTTTCTTCACCGTGTCTGTGATTAATACTGAACAAGAAAGCCTTTGACCTGATGTGGGAGATCATCTGCTGTTTAATTCAGTCGGGCTGAAAGAAATAACTGGATGTAGAAGAAGGTCAGAGATACCAAGTCTAACGAAGAAGGGCACGTTTTCCCAAAAGTGTTATTTTTCTCACCTTGCCTGGCTTTTCTCAAACTCTCTTCCTCTAATTGCATTCCTTTAAAAGTGTAAACTGTCACCAGTTTACTCGTAGAAAAGTGATAGTCCGTGTTATTCAATTAACACCCGGCAGTGATGTTATTGTTATGGCTGATTGATATACTGTACAGGGGGGGGGGTCATTTATATTGATACACCTTAATGAAATGGGAATGGTTGGTGATAATAACTTCCTGTTTGTGACACATTAGTATACGTGAGCAGGAAAACTTTTCATGATGGGCGGTGACCATGGTGGCCATTTTGAAGTCGGCCATTTTGGATCCAACTTTTGTTTTTTCAATAGGAAGAGGGTCATGTGACACATCAAACTTATTGAGAATTTCACAAGAAAAACAATGGTGTGCTTGGTTTTAACCTGTAACTTTGTGTTGGATTGTCAGTGCAACTCTCTTCTTCCGCTCTTCACACACTGATAGCAACACCGCAGGGGAAATCCAACACAATGGGCAGCACATTAAACACATTTTATAACACATTTATAACACATTATATAAGTGGTCAGAAACTTGTAAATAACTCATGAAAGAATAAAGTTACATTAAAACCAAGCACACCATTGTTTTTTTTTTGTGAAATTCCCAATAAGTTTGATGTGTCACATGACCCTCTTCCTATTGAAAAAACAAAAGTTGGATCCAAAATGGCCGACTTCAAAATGGCCACCATGGTCACCGCCCAGCTTGAAAAGTTTTTTCACCCTCTCTCTTAAAGAAAAAAAAAACAGTTTGTTGTAGTACAGAAAAACCAAGTGTTTTTTTTCCATGAAGTTTTTACATTTTTATACATTTTGTAGAAATGCCCGTGAACAAGCTGTTACTATGGAAACAATATTATATCAAAAGGAGTGCATTAAAATAAACTATTCATTTATGTAACAGACAAACAAACGCAGGGTTTTACAAAAATACAACTTTATACTGAAGGACTTTATACTGATGAATTAACTGGGGTATAATTTTTTATAGTGTTACTCAATTCAATTCAATTTTATTTATATAGCGCTTTTAACAAAGGTCATTGTCTCAAAGCAGCTTCACAAACATGAAAACTGAAAAACACTTTCATTACTTTTGGCTAGCAGGCTAATGTTTAATTATCTGATATACTGTAGTTTTCAAGTGTTCATCACAGAACTGACTCATGTTCCTATCTTATAAACCAAAGTTGTGTCCTTTGTCCAGAGCACAATCAAGAGTGAAATGTAACGGTCTGATGTAGCAGGGCAGGGGTAGTTCAGTGGTTAAGGCATTGGACTCCTGTTTAGAAAGTTCCCAGTTCAAACCCCAGCACCTCCAAGTTGCCCCTGTTGGGCCCCTGAGTAAGACCCCTAACCCTAAACTGCTCAGATGTATAATAGAATAAAAAGTAAGCTACTCCAGGATGCCCTCAAAAGGGCATCTGTCAAATGGCGTAAATGGAAATGATGTTGAAGACTTCATCACAGAATTGACTCATGTTACTTTCTCATTACCGTCCTGTCGTTTGTCCTTAAGACAGATTCATTCATCCGGTTGTGTAAGTCCTTAACATGCAAAAGAGCAATTGCTTTTTAAAAACCCGATTCATCTCAGTCATTTTTTTTTTCTTTTTAAAAAATGTCAAATATCTGTTTGCTCTTTTTTTAAACAGAGCACGAATAGAAAAGGGAAAAGAAAACGACAGAGGCGTATTTCTAGCCATGAATTGTTTGCCGAGCTCGCATGAAAAGGATAAATTCCAAAATCGTCCTTGAAGGAGAATACTGATAGGAGAGAGTGATGCTGCTAGAGAAACTACTAGAACTTATCAATAAAAGTAATTATAATGTGTTTAAATCTTTCAGTATGAGGGTTATACTGGAAATTAGTCAAGATGCCTAGACGGCCATTGTTTTTGATCAAGGGCGCGTGGCATCGATGGAGATTCCGCTCGACGTCTTTAAGACAGACAGCTTGTAATCTCCGCTGCCGCACTGTGACTGTCACTGGATCAGCGCTAATCCTGGTAATGCAAGCTGTCAAAGTCATATCTGGCCCCCTGCAGACAACAAGGGCCAGACCTGCGTGTAGAGCCCTGCGTTGGCTCGAGTCTAGCCGTCAGGAGCCAAACAGCAGGCGTCCCAAACGCTGACCTCTCCCATGGCCATGCTGATCCTTGTAAAAGTTTCTTCTTATCCTTCTTCCTTCCCCCTTTCCAGATCTGCCAAGTCCTGGCATGAGATCTGGAATCAAGCTGTAGCTGAAATTTCAGCATTTACAGCTGACAAGTCTCTGTGGCCCCAGCTTTTGCCTGCCAGATGAGATTTTTTTTCCTCCTTCAGTCTTCCTGATACCTTGTCTCCGGATGACTCGGGATCTCTTCGGCCCAGCTGCGCTTTTGATCTTTATCTGCTGCCATGTACCTTATGTCAAGGCTCTACACTCTAACTGTGAAGGTCAGAGGCTGGGAGAAGCGAAGGCAGGCAGCAGGAAGGCTCACGCAGTTGGATGAGGCACGTCAAAGAGCGAGCTTTTAACAAATGACTGGTTACGGGCGAACAGCGAGGCCGGGGACATCTGTGAGGGAGCGTAGGTCTAATAAATCTTAAAAATCAATATGACAGCTGAGGGTAATCACTTTCAATGATTCGAGTCTGAACAGACCCTAGAGAGGAAGCTAGAAGCCTCTGAAGTTTTGAGCTTTCCTGGTGATGGTTTTGTGGAAAGAAACTAACAAAAAAAAAAAAACAACAACAACATGATGTGTAGTGGAGCAGAAAAAGCTGGGAAGCCACTGGGGTATGGAATGGAATCTGAAAATCCTTTGTACTGGGTTTTTTATTTCGTAGTGGTGTAGGTCAGGGAAGATCTAGACCAGGCATTTGCTGAAGCTTCTGAAATGTTCAGCGAGTAAATTTCAATTATTTCTAATTATCTAATTTTATTACTAATTTGGTCAGCTGTTAAAGCAGTGTTGTGCTAGTTGTGCTTTTACATCCGGCCACCTCGTCCCAAGAAAACACTCAAATTTTTCGCATTTTTGATTTAAGCTCAAAATGAAAAATTGGAGAATGAATCGTCGTCCTTTTTTCATTTTGGTTTTGGAAACGATTTCAGTGGTACCTACTGGAGGCATACGAATGCTCCACCTCAGAAATTTCGCAAGAAGCCAAACCAAACCCCGGCTGGCACATAAGTTGTATGTTCTCCTGGAACGTCAAGCGAAGTGAGTTTACATATTATGTATGTATTTTTTGCATTTTGTGAAAGTAGCATTGACGGTTGCAAGAAGAAAAGGGAGATGGCGAGAAAAATCATAAAAATCAAGGTTAAGTTTCTTTGTTTCATATTTTACTTAATTTGAAAAAAAAGATAGCGTTGGAAATTGATGTACTTGGTAATATTCTTGGTGGGTGGAACGGATTATCTGCATTTACATTATTTCTAATGGAAAAATGCGTTTTACAATACAGAATTTTCCTATAGGAAATAATGTTAATGAAGATAATCAGTTCCAACCACCTAAAAAAAATTTGCAATACTGAAAAAAAGGCTCGCCGAGATACCGCTGTACAGAACAAAGGGTTTTTCTTGTTGTTTTTTTTATTTTTATTTCTCTAACAACAACAAAAACTGAATGAAAAAAAAACTGAATGGATTAAAAAGTGTCTATGATAGTGATTTCAATCATACTGAATTAAAAATAAGACATTAAATTTACAGTATATGCGTAACACCAAAATGCAAAGATGCTTGACACACTTCAAGCAAAAGTAATGCAAAAGTCAATAACATGTTACTTTTGTAAGGCTTTACTCTCATCTACACCTGGGAAATGTGTTACATAGTCTTCCTCTGTGACACGTCAGCCCAACCAATTGTGTTGCATTGAAAAGTGCTATCTACTGTACACTCTTCCACATACAGTACATGAGCTCACAAATGCTCCTGATTGGCTAGCCTCTCTGTGATTGACAGGAGAGAGCAAGAGAGAAAGAGAGAGAGAGTATGCCACAAATGCCTGAAACATTGAGGGGATTCAAACCTGCGACCTCCCTACGGTAGGATGATCGCACTTCTGTCGCGCCTCATTTTGTCAACGTTTTGATATTCACCATTGATCTCCTGAAATTCTTCAGTGCTCACTGCAGCTGTCTCCGAAGTCGAGTGGGTGTTTTAAAGCTGTTATTTAATTTGTTGAAGCTGAATTCTTCCTATTCAGGCGTGACATTCCGATTTAACCCAAGACACAGGATTCATTTGAGTAGACGTCCTTAAAAGTTATTACATTTTTCTTCATGGCACCAACAGTGAGATAATACATACAGTACATACATACATACATACATACTGTACATAAACAAACAAACAAAAAGAACTATTGTCATTCTAAAGCACATTGTTCTTTTGGCACATCAGTAGAAGAGATGCCGAAGAGAGTTAGCTGGTGAGGGATTTTAGTGGATTTTTTTTATTGGATTTAGAAAAAGATGAAATATTTGATTTGATTATTCAAATACACTTGACACTTTGTTGTAATGGTCCAATTAAGTGCTTTCTACAAATGTACTGTACTTTTCCTGCCCCAGAGGTGCCTGTCATATTCACGTGCCCCAGAGTAGCAGCTCATTAGCTCATGGTTCGTCTCCGTGTCTTTGTCAGTGCATCCTCCCAGACTGGTTCCACCGTATTTTGGCTGGGAACAAAAATGCTTGGCAGTTTATTTTGTCTTGAAGAGTTTGTGCGAGGTGGCAGTTATGCAAAAGGTGTGTTTCGAGGTGTACTGGAGTAAGAATTCTACATTTCAAGATATTTAGAAGAACCCTCTCCATCGGTTAGACTCAGTAATAGCTTCTCAATGATCTCGTCACTTTTCTCTCTATATATTTTAGCTAGCGGCGGCACGGTGATGTACTGGTTAGCACTGTCTCCTTGCACCTCCAGGGTCCGGGTTCGATTCCAATCTCTGTGTGCATGGAGTTTGCATGTTCTCCCTATGCTTGGTGGGTTTCCTCTGGGTACTCCAGTTTCCTCCCACAGTCCAAAGATATGCAGGTTAGGCTAATCAATTGCCTGTAGTGTGTGAATGAGAGTGTGATGTGTGTATGTGTGTGTGCCCTGCGATAGATTGGCACCCTGTCCAGGGTGTACCCCGCCTTGTGCCCTAAGCCTCCTGGGATACAGGATAAAAGCAGTATAGAAGATGAATGAGTGAGAGTGAGTAAGCTGTTGTATGTTTAGATTGGGTGGAGGTGGGGCGTATCCAAACACTCTTTGCTGTCGTGAAGGTCAATAAAGCTGTTCAGGAGAACATCACCATGACTTCTTGTTTCAGATCTACAAAGTCAAACCACTGGGATGTTGAAGCTGGGGGTCGGATGCGTGCTTTCCTTCTTGATTGCATGTTAAAAATCATCGGGTTCCCTGAGCGGTGTAGTTCCTAACAAATGAAGTGTTGGTTTGTGAAGTTGAAAAGGAAATTTGTAGAGATCATCATCTCCATCAATCATACTAGATAGATTCAAACAAAGTAATGTTTTACCAGCAACAATGAGGCGTATAAAACAAAATCCTGTGTACAAGTCAGGATCTGCATCTCCATGTCTTCCATTCCCTACAGCTCGGTCGATCAGTGTGGGGGAATTATACACCTTCATGGGTGAAGAAAGTGTAGCACATAAGAGGCCACAGTGTCACAAACACTTTCCTGTTTCGGAAAGTTATTAATGAATATCTATCCTTGACTTAACTCATGAAGGCATGTGAACTTCACGTCATACAGTATGTGAACTTGTGTCCTCATGACATCATTATCGAAATGGTGGTGTGTCAGAGCAGCACTTGTAACAGAACTAGATAATTTCTTTATTGTTTTTTTGTGATTTACTGTAATGATTTGATAACATCTCATATTTGATATTTAAGCTGTATTTCCTGAACAAATTGGTATAAAACAAATAAAAAAAA
Source organism: Clarias gariepinus (assembly GCF_024256425.1). Taxonomy (NCBI): domain Eukaryota; kingdom Metazoa; phylum Chordata; class Actinopteri; order Siluriformes; family Clariidae; genus Clarias; species Clarias gariepinus. The sequence continues at coordinate 1,423,384 of NC_071118.1, read as the reverse complement.
TATTTCGCATAGGGCTTTTAACCCTAAAATTGTAAGGAAAAATTTATGTTTATATGATGTTATGTGTTGTTTGGTCTGTGTTATATCTCCCATAATGTCCCTTATACTGTATGAGAATCAGGTCTGTGATCTTATGGGTTTTAAAGCGCAGAAGAGAAAGACTGGCTGTAAAGAACGGTCCTCTATGACATTTAGGTGAATGTTTGCGGTGTGTCTTGACAGATATAAGAATGCTTTATTCTAGTGTGAGTAATGTTAGATGCAGGAGCTTTGCCAGGTGACTAGTGAGACAGAAATCTGTACAAAATTTCTCTGGGTATCTGAGCTGCCCTGTGATGATGCATACTGGGTAATGCTAATCTTCCTGTCCATAGCTGTAGCCTTTTTGCAAAGTTGAAGAGGAACATGAACAGGAACTGACTCCGATGGAAATTAAAATATACTGTATTGGCAGTAGGGATTAGCACTGCCGCCTTGCACCTCCAGGATCCGGGTTCGATTCCCGGCCAGGCTCGATCTCCGTCTCTGTGAGAAGAACAATGTTCTTCCTGGGCTTGGTAGGTTCTCCGGTTTGCTCCCACAGTCAGTGAGGATGCAGATTAGGCTAATCGACGTTCCCAAATTGCCCCGTGCCCTAAGTCTAAATGCCCCCTATGACCCTGAATACTAGACAAAGCGATATAGGCGATAAGTGAGTAAGTGTAAAAAATAAAAGGTACTGCTAATGGTTTTAAATGTGTCTTTAAAAAATGTCCTATCTTTCTATCTATCGAGTTTTTAAAGTAGACCTATTATACAAAATTAACCAGTTATTTTAGACAATTAGACGAGTCTCCATTCCCTACTGTTGTGTTGGCCGGAGTTTAAACAAGGTTTTCCACTTATTGTGATCTCATACAAGTAGAGCCCCTCCCCCTGCTTGTTGCTCAGCTCCCCTGTCCTCTGAGGAGGTGTGGCTTAGTTGTAGCTCATTTACATAGACACTGAAATGGTGCATTTGGAGGAGGAAAGAGACCTTTATGTCATTTTTTAAAAATTAAGCGTGTATCAGGAGTTGTTTTCGTCTTTATCTATAGAATAATATATTAATATATGCTAGTCAACGTATCTGATTACATCACATTAACATCATATATAAATGAGGGACACAATCCCTTCCTCCAATGTATACAGTATATGAGACTCTTTTCTTTGTCTTTTGTCCAGATTGAATCTAATCCTATATTTTTATACTGCACTGTTGAAAAGGCTTTAATTGTAAATGATCAGTCCATTGCACATGATGGCTCATGAAAAAAAGTTGTGAAATAGTTTTAAAGGTCATGCTCATTTCTATTAATAGTGTTTTTGTCCCAGAATTTTACAGAGGCAAAAAATCCTAAATACCAGTTTTGGAATTTGAAACATGTAGTGCCTGGTAGGTTTATTAAGAGTTCAAGGCACTATATAATGGTCTCGAATTCCTGCCTAATATTTCACCCACTCACATAACAACGCTGCAGTGCAATAAGAGCAAAAATAAGGAGCATGCGTCAAATCATTTTGCGTATCCCTTATTCAGCTCGACCCATCGAGCCTCTCGGCTGCGTACAAGCTTATGGGAAAATTTCCAAACACTGCTGAAATTTGGTTTTAAACAAAAATGTTCAGTGCAGGTGGATTGCATCAGGAGGCCTGGAGTATTTGCTGACATTTAAATGAGGAGAGTTGAAGCAGCAATATACACAGTCAGGGACTAATTATACCCCCATACAGTATGCAAACCCTAGAGACTATATATAGAACCGTTATATTGTGTGGTTTTTACTCGTTGATACTCGTGTGAAAAAGTTTGAATGTTTGGAATTAGCCCTGTGTAATAAGTTGTAAAATACTCCCGTCTTCTATGAAGTGCTCATTAAATTTAATTTCATTTGCATAACTGCCAAACAGCATGCTTTAGAACGGCCAAACGCTTTGAGGTGTTAGAACTATATTAGCTTGTTTGTGTCTTCATTTCGACTTGGAAGATTCCCGTTTCTGTCCAGGAATTCACACACACACACACGGTTTACTTAGGATTCGTTTACTTCACTGATGTTAGGAAATCATCTATAAAAGACTGGATATTATATACTAGGGCTTCATGATTTGATTAAAACATGATTATTTTGATTTAATATGATACATATGATTTATGAGACTATAATAGACTATGATACATCAATATTAAATGTGCCATTTTCTATTCGAACGTGTCTATCTAGGCAAACAATGGTACAAATGATCTCATTAATACTGTAGGATGTTTACCGATATTTAAACTCACAATTCTAAAAAATAAATAAATAAATAAACATTAATAAACACATAATATGACGACTATAAGTATTTTATTTCTGATTAAATAAATGCACAGGGCCATATTATGATTGATGATTATCAATGAAGTGATATATAGGTTTTTTTTTTTTTGCTGTTTTGTTCCGTCCCCTTTCCAGGCGGTACATCGGGCGACAGATACTGTACTCCCCACCCTGACCATGTACCCACCATTACTGTGGCAGTTACCTACTGTAAGAGGTCCGATTGCCAGCCCAGCGCCCGTTTATTTTTTACACACTACGGGAAATTTGGGAACGGCAGTTAGCCTAATCTGCATGTCTTTGGACTGCGGGGAGGAAACCGGAGTATCCGGAGGAAACCCACAAAGCAAAGGGAGAACATGCAAACACCATGCATGCATATATATACATTTTTATTTTTTACTTTTGCAGTGCTATCCCTCTTTTCCGTCTTTCCACTTATTTCATTTTAGGACAGTCGTATAAGCATTTCTCTCTCCATATCAAACTGTGTATAACAAAATGTGACAAATAAAATGTGAATTTAAATCATCGTTTCTTCCTGTGTGTCGCATCAAACTGTAAACAGCAACTAATTAAACTTAGGAGATCAAAAAAGGTGTGAATCCGTATAAACCTCGTGCCAGATCTGTTGCATTTGTCACTTTCCTGCATCATATCTTATTTGCATATTGCTTAAATCTAATTGTCAATTTGTGTCTTGTCGCTGTTGCAAAAATCGTAGCTTTGCATTGTGCACGTGTGTAAGAAATAGAGCTCACTTTGTCGCACACTAATCTTTAAATAGATTTACAGCCCAGATTTATGGACTTTTTTTTTTTCTTTACTTTATAACAATAAGGCAAAGCTGAGCTAAACCCTGATCTTCTGCATGGAGTGTAGGCGAGAGTGTTTCTGGATACAGACAATTCTATTTTAGCGCTCACGCAAGGTGGGCCCTAGGCATGTCAAAGAGAGACAGTGGAATAAATTGGCCTTACCTCTTACCCTAATTAAGGAGGCGGGCGGCTCGGAGTAGAGGGAGTCTGGCCCTTATTAATAGCGCAACCTCTCCGTTTATATAATCAGCCTCTGGGTTCCTGGTGATACGAACGCAGAGAACACAACATGGAAAAGTGAAAGAGAGAGAGGGAGAGAGAAAGAGAGAGAGAAAGAGAGAGAGAGAGAGATCGAGAAGGAATGTTTAATCTCATTAAAATGGTACTTACCGTCGCCCCCTGTACCTGCAACCTTTTCAGGCTTCGCAATTTCTTTAATTGTGTATTACGCAACTTCACAACACGCCGTAACAGCACAGATACCCACTTCGTTCAACATCGCTTTCTCTCTGCTAGTGCTTGGCTTCTGGGTGTTATTGTACACTCCTGATATACTGTGCACTTTATATGGTGTATATATATATATATATATGTGTGTGTACAGGAATTACTTATTTGGTCATATAAATGAAGGAATATATACAAGTATTTATTTATTTGTTTATTTATTTATTTATTTGTTTATTTATTTATTTATCCCACTCAAGACAAACAAATTAAACTAATTAAACTAAATTAATTCTGTAGGTCGGTGACATTTAAAGAGACGGTGGAGACGAAGACCTGCTGTTACTACGATTGTCTCTAGCAAAATGATATTTAATGATCCGTTTCGAGCGTGCTAAATTTTCGGTGTCACGGTGGAAATGCTAATTAAGAAGCGTGCCGCAACAAAATTAAAGGGTCTGATAGTTTGATCTTGAAGCTATTTTCTCGAAACCCCCCATGTCTTTATAGAAATAAATTAGCCTTAAAATACAAAGAGAAATAACTTGTTAATTAGACACAAACCCCTGATGCCTGCTCACTGTTCTTAAAGGGCATCTATTATCCACAAATCACTTTAGAGTCATGCTTAGAGATTCAGACGTCTCGGTTCTTCTTGCACAAACAAAACATGCAAAAAAAAAACTTCTTTTTGTATTTTTTTCCATATTTGTTTTGGACAAAGTTTAAACGAACGATGTGATTTTCTCCGTAATGTGACCTCATACAGTATAAGAAGAAGCCCCTTCCCGAGGTTGTTAGGAAGGGCGTGGCTCAGCAGTAGCCTATTTTTTTTTATAGACACTGAAATGGCACGTTTGGAAGAGGAGTGAACAGATTAAGGTGTAAAATAATTCAGTATTTGAGGTTAATTTCAGCTGGAGCATTAACACACTTAAACTTTTCATGGGGTTCTGAGACGTGTGTTAACTTAACAAAGAAAAATAATTAGTGTAATAATTAGCATCCTATAAAATAAATTCATACTGCACATACTGTACAGATTCACTGATGAGATGAAACGCGTTCTCCGTGTTCGTCTCTCGGTTTCCCCTCGTTCAAGAATGTGGTTTAAGTTTGTCTTAAAGTCAGCGTTTGTTGTTGTTTGTGTGTTTGTTAGGGTTCATTACGGTGAGATGTTAGTGCAGATTGTGGCCGAACATAAGGAAGGGAAAAAAAAAGAAACAGCTCATTTAATAGCTTCTACTTTCACAAATACTTTTCAGATCAATACACAGTCCAGTTTCTGACGTGAGTGCAATATGGCTAAGGCTTAATTGAAGTTTCAGGAGTGTAAATGGAGGCAATTACCGAAGATATGTTACAGACATTGTGTTGTTTTTACCGCGGAGTCCCAGGTGATTTGCTCAAGCGTGCACTCGTCTCACCTCTTCGTTCTCTAAACTAATAAAAGGTCAGACGTATGGAAAACACGGCCTAATGCCCACTAGATGAAGCTAACTGTGACACTTTTCAACTCCCTGTCGAGCACGGAATGATTTTTCTTGGCACTTTCCAGACGTGAAGCCAGCGGGTGAAGGCAGACTTGATGGAGTCGGAGTGTGTTTGAGCTCCATGGCCCTGAAATGATGTTCCAACTGTCAGCATCAGTCCAGGCATGGATCTGGAGCCTGAGCTCCACAGAGTCCGTCAAGATACAACTAATGAGGCCACCAGAGAGAGACGGTATAAAAAAGAAAAAGAGAGAAAAAAAAAAGAAAAAGTTCAGCTTGTTTGACATCGACATATCAGTCTAGCGCTCGTACCTAAGTGAGGCTCAGCCTTTAGGGTCCTTCTGACGTCGGTGTTGAGGGTCACGGTTTCGCTCTGGGTTGTCAGGATGTTTCATTCTCATAAACCCAATCTGAACCTCTAAACCCTGAGCCGTGTGCAAGTTTTCAGGAAACATCACAGCCGAGCGGAATTAGCTTCTGTAGCCGTTAGTGAAGCGTCAATGTTACGACAGCATCGGGGCGCTGTTACAGAGTCTTCACTCGGCTAGCGTACACTTGACAACTTTACCCAGCAGCTTTGGATAACTCAGCAGAAGGATAAATGACAGCTTGACAGCTTTTTAGGAGAGCTCGGGACGCTGGTGCGAGCTAGCATGGCGGAGTTGGAGCAAAAACATTAAGTGAGAGGCTAGAAAATACTTTAACCGCTTCACACCACGGGAAAGTGATAACTGCGCAAAAGAGAAAATAAACCGCTCACAGACAGGTGACTTCATGATAAACAGAGAGAGAGAGAGAGAGAGTCAGGAAAAAAAAATTATACACACTTCAGAAAAAAAAACTTGTATAAATATTTTAATACATAATATTTATTGCTATACATTGTATTTTAATATATGATATTATGATGATAATGTGATACTATTATGAATATCATATTAATACAATACAATACATAGCATAGTATTTATCTTTTTCTGAAGAGTATATAATTTTTTATTTTATTTTATATACATGTGGTTATCCATGTGCAAAAAAAGTGCTGTAGTGGTTAGCACTGTCGCCTTGCACCTTCAGGGTCTGGGTTTGATTCCCGTCTCTGTGTGCATGGAGTTTGCATGTTCTCCCTGTGCTTGGTGGGTTTCCTCCGGGTACTCCGGTTTCCTCCCACATTCTAAAGATATGCAGGTTAGGCTAATTGATGTTCCCAAATTGCCCGTAGTGCTTTGCGAAGGATTGGCACCCTGTCCAGGGTGTACCCCACCTTGTGCCCCAAGTCTCCTGGGATAGGCTCCAAGCCCCCCTCGACCCTGAATACAGGATTAAACGGTATAGATGAAGAGTGAGTGAGTGAGTGTTTTCCTAGACCTAAATACAGAACAAGAATATCTGCAAAGCATTTTTTTTGTATTTCATTCAAGATATAATATTGTGTACTGTACGGTACATAAACATTTTTATAACGTAGATATAACGTGGCTCAATTTTATGCAGGGTGGCTTGAGGGTTCTGGGTTCAAGTCCCTCCTTAAGGTCTGTGTGTGCATGTTCTTCTCACGCTTTGTGGGTTTCCTCCGGGTACTTAGGTTTCCTCCCACAGCCAAAAGACATGCACATTAGTCTAATTGGTGTTTCCAATTTGTGTGAGTGCTTGCACCCTGCTACAGTATGGATTGTACCCTTCTGGTGACCAGCCGAGTCTCCTGGGATAAGCCCCAGGCCTCCTGTGACCCGGTACTGGATAAGTCGTATAGAGAATGTGTGAGTGAGTCAAATTTACATACACACCACAGTTACATTTGGCTTTTCTATTTATGTGCTAGTTTTTATCTCTTAAATATCTCCAGTAAACCAACAGGAACCCCTCTGTGTCCTTATTTTCCAAACAGACCCCTCAAAGTGATGCACTTGTTTATAGCCACAGTATAATGAAGCCACCGTTGCATGCATTAAGAGAAAACAGCAGGATTTCTCTGCTCTAGCGGGAAAAGGTTAAACATGATTACAAAAAACCTGAGGCAGTCCGGTACATTTCGGGAGAAATTGAGCCCGAAACACGACACGGATTTAGATGAGTGTGATTTTAAGACCATTGCTGGAACCCAGCAGTGGATTAACTAGCTATTTGACCTTTATGCAAAACCTGTGATGCATCCACTCAAACCCTGTGTCTCAAGATTAAGCCTTTCAATGGCCGCTAAGGTCAAGCTATCTATTATGCGCGTGCCAGACTCGAGCTGAATTCCACTGGGATGCAGCGGGTTCACACAAACACAAGCAGATTCTCCCCGAGACATTTTCCGGAGGCCTGTTCTCTAAGGATCCCGCTGGTGGAAAAACCTCCGGCGCTTTTCCTCTGCCAAATTGAGTTCAAGCAAAGTGTATCCAATTTTGAATGACACACAGATGGAACTCGAACCACAGCTCCAAAGGTAATACAGAGTCTGAAACCGGGTTCACCGTAAAGCTGAATTCTTCTCTCGGATTTTCTGTGTTATCATGAGCTTTACTTTCTTACAAGCTGTCTGAAAAGGTGCTGCAGAAGCGTGGGAGCTCCACAGATCAGCAATTACAGATGGTTTAAATTAACTGCATGAGCCCGAAAGCTTCAGCGAGTGTGAGATTTCTGTTCTCGTTCTAATTGTGCAAGGTGTGAACAGGTTGCCTCGTGTCCGTGGCTTACAACGAGGAACACACAAAGGGTGCGTGGGCTCTGGTAAAGCGAACCAGCTGAAATTAAACTATTTTTAATATAAGTTAAGATGTTAGGGTTCCAATGGAATATAATTTATACTTCTCAGGAGCATCCGTGTGCTTAGGCAAGGATGTTAGGATGCTGAGGAGGCTCCAGTTCATCCAAAAGGTGAAGCTTCAGTGGGGTGGGGAGTTCAGTCACGCCTCGAGTTCTTCCGCTCCAAACTTAACACACAATGAAGCTGGCTTTGTGCTTGACCAGGTTTGGTGTCTTACTTCCAGTGAAAGGTGACTAATGCTGCAGCATACAGAGACATTCTCAACAATTCTGGTTAAGAAACCAGAAGAGATTTCTTCACATACCCCAGCAGGGATACAGAAGATCTAAAGATTAGTCATGATACAGCACCCCTGGAGCAAACAGGATTCACCGCCTTGCTGGATCTTGGTGGAACTGGGGTTTGAACCACCAACCTTTTGATCAGTAACCCAAGCCATGACCATCTGAGCTACCACTGCCCCATGATGAATGTGATGGTCAGTTGTCCACAAACTTTTCAAATTGCTCTTACTTTCTTGACGTGAAAATTGTTTCTCTTTTGTATATACCAGTATCCGTCAACCTAGAAGACGTTTGTGGAAGTAAATAAAAAAAAAAGAGAAAATGGCATTTCATTTCAACTGACCCTGGACTTCCCTGCTTTCATCTCATCTCCTCTTCCTCAAGGGGAAAAAACAACAGTGATAAATGATATTACGTGACCCAGTGCTAAGTACTTACGTGAGTGTGTTAGGAAAAAAAAAATGAAAAGAAGTTTAGAAATAAAGTAAAAGGTGAAAACACAAAAATAGTAAATCACGTCCAAAATTGAAACCTAAATCATTAATACATTTTAAACTTTGGTTAACTAGGGGGTTCAAACCCCAACAGCTCCAAGCTGCCACTGGTGTTTAAACAGCCAATTAACCAGAGTTTAACCCTTGAGCAAGACCCTTAACCCTGTCTGGTCACGGGGTGCTGGATCATGGCCGACCCTGTGGTCCGACCTCAGTCTTACTGTATACAGTATGTAAAAAATAGAATTTCCTCCTGTGGTTTCCTCCCACAGACCAGCTGATTGGTGTCTCACACAGTATTGGTGCTGATTTTATTTTATTTTTTTATATTTTACTTATAATACAGAAAGAAGTTACTGCTGAAGTACTTCCTTAACTCCTGTTTTTCAGAAAAGTGATTTTTGAAAAAAAGTGATGCCCCCAAAATGGTCATTTTTCAGCATTATACTGTCTCGCTTCAAACAATAATCATTTAAAATGCAAATTTTTCTTATATTCCCAATGACTATTGATACTAAAATTGGTGTAAGCTTCTTGAAGCATATGCCTTGTAAAGATTGTTGCTTAAATAGTTTTTTGTTAAAAGCTTAAATAGCAAAAAAGTGTGTCCGTAACCATGTCAAATTCATGCTGCAATGTCTTACCACTTTTGCATTTTAGAATACTGCACTTTTTCAGGTTTATGTCTTTCCAAGTTTCATCTAAATGACAGTTAATATCGTTGAAAGATTTGAATTCAAAAAAGTTATAGACACTTAACCATGAAAGGGCATGAAATTGTATTTAGCAAATGTGGTTCTTATTATCCGATAAAAATATAAATGTTTAGGCATATTTACAAAAAAACAAAGCATAAATTGGGAGCAGAAGCATTAAGTATTATGAAAAATGTAGTTATATGATCCTGTCTGAAAATGAACTTTTTCACCTTGGTTAGACACTTTTTAGCACCAATATGTTTTGGCCGTGTATATGTATGAGTGGGTGTGTGAATATGCGTGCCCTGGTGCCCTGAGATGGGTCGGCACCTTATCAAGATAAGCGGCGTAAATAACAAACAGATGGATTTTAGACCAGGGAGTTTTAACTGCATGAACGTTAGCATAAGTTTAAAATTTCCTTAACAAAGATGTCTGAGCTTTAACCTCTAGCAACATTATCAAACCGTCTAAATGTTCCAAGTCACAAAAAATGTGATGCAAAACATCATCATCATCATCATCATGGATCCACAGAAACCTGAGACGCTTAATAAATCTGATGACACAATGAGGTGTGCTTAATGCTTCGGCACTCAGCCAGAAATATGAGGTCAGCTTTCAGTAAAACGGAATGAGGAGGCTATTTATGTTCCACCTGCTGCTGTTCTGCCCAGTTTCTGCTCGTCGGACAAATCTAGTGGCTCCACCACCCCCGCCTCCTTATACATCCATCACTCTGTGTTTCTTTCTAGAAGAGCTGATAGAAAGATCTCGCCTGTCCGGTTTGGTGACAATAAGCAGCGATAACTCAAGCCCAAGGGAAAGCGAAATACACCAGTTGAAACCAGTGATAGCATTTCATGAAGTGAAAATTGTTTATTGACTAAACGCCAGCGGCCTGTAAATCATGCAAAGAATTTCCAGTAGGGGTGTGAGATTTAGAATTGCACACATCTTCGGGTAATAGATGGGCGTGAGAAAGCCTTCCATAAGATGAAAAAGATAAGTGGAAGGGGTTGTAAAAACCAAACTGAAAAGAATCGATCTTTTTTTTTTCTTCTTCCCTGATTGCTTTTTTTTTTTTTGCAGTGTTGTTGTTGTCCGAATGTGTTTGAGGTAGCAGCAGAGGAGGCCAGGGAGGAGAGATTTGTATATTCCAGGAAGGAGATTTGAGGATGAGCCGGCAGGTGTCTGAGCGTTAATAGGAATCACGAGGGAAATTGTATTGGTGCGATAATCGTCCTCGAGGGCGGTTTGTGCGGCTGTTCATCTGTCGTTTTGTCACCCGGTGACCAGATTTACGCACCTCGGCAAATAAAAGTGAAGTAATCTCAGTGGCAGAACGTATATCATCCAGGGATTATGACAGCACACGTATCGGATCGAGAGCTCCGGGGCGTTGATGAAAATGGACGGTTTGCACAATGAGGCGTCACAATAACTATAGGAGTAATGTCCGGTATGTTTGCATACACTCACCTTCCTGTGCTGATGTAATGCCCTGAAGTTAGAAAAATATTATAGAGATCAAAACTATGAACTACACGCCACAGGACAAATGCATGTTTATAATTTAGGGTTGTGGAGCGAGCAAAGGGTAGGGCAAGTATAGAGAAATTAGAATAAACCTGCATTTCCTAGATTTAACTCCATGTTCTGTCCTTATTTCATGTTACTCTATACGCACGGAGGGTTTATAGTGTATCTGCTTAGTTTATTCCAAACGGAAGTGTATAATGATGTGTGTGTGTGTAGTGTGTAGTGTGTAGTGCTCAGGCATAAATAGAACTGCCAAGAAGAGTTTCTGTCTCGTCCTCGGTGGCAAGAATGAATCGAAACGTTACGCTAATATTTACATTAAAGAAAGTTCCTCATCTTCAGAGCTGGTTTAAGCGCCCGCTTAAGTCGATTTACTGGGACTTCATGCTTATACATGATTATGCAAATCACCTGTCTCTGGGGTTGCCTGATTTTTCTTGAGTCGATGCATCTGAGGCAGCGTGTTTATTAGCGTTTAAACACAAACACGTCCAATTCTACCTCTGAATGACCCGGGAAAGAAAATACAGAACGGAGACGGAAACTCGGTTCTCTTCTTTGCTGTTAAATGTAACATGATACTGAACACATTTAGGTGAAACTGATTCGATTTAAAGAGACCACAATTGGATGTGATGATACTGAGCGAAATGGTGAGAAGCGAAATAAATATAATAGTCTTAAAAGTCGTCTGCCCGAAATAAAACAAGCTAAAAAAAATGATGTTGAAGGGATGACTCCAAAACAACCTTATAAATACGACCTCAAAACAACAGAATACCAACATTTACTTAAAACATTTATGCCACTGGTTGTTCGTTGTTTTAAACACGTTACATCTGCAGTCCCTTCATTTTTTTTTTTCAGAAATTGCAACAGGAGAACACAACAGCTTCCCACACACAGCGTGTGTAACCCATTCTCTCAAGCACAAAGCAATCTCTTCATTGTGGTAGCATTCTCTCTCTGTTTCATTTTCTTTTGAAAATATCACCATGAAGTCCAGCATGGCTCCCAAACACTAGTGCTGGTGATATATATATATATATATATATATATATAGAGAGAGAGAGAGAGAGAGAGAGATTTAGCATCATCAGTGTGTTACTGGTCGACCATCAAGACGGAGGTTGGAGTCAGGCACAGGGCATCAGCTTTGTTTCTATATTCAAAAGGAGGATAACAATTAATGCTAATATTAAATATTGTTTTGAAGTTTTTTAAAGTATTAACAACAACATATTTAAGTTAATTGTTTAATGTTATCCCAACACCACGTAGCCAACATCGGTCCATCATCATTCCATAACAGTCATTTTAACTTTTGAAAAACACCCAGACACCAACAGTGTGGCGAATTTAACACCGGAAATTAACCTCGGCTCAACATTTTGACGAATCCTACTGGGAATTACTTTAGTGCTGATGTATTGCTGCATAAGGCAGCATGGAGTTTACATGTTCTCCCAGTGCTTGGTGCGTTTTCTCTGGTTTCTTCCTACAGTCCAAAAACATGCAAGTTGGCCTAACTGGCGTTCCCAAATTAGTCCTATCACGGTTGTAAAATAGGAGTAAATACAATGCTCACCATTGGCCTCCATGGTTACTAGTTGGACTACAGAAGTTTCTAGATGGATGGTGGTTTTGCTGCATAAATACTCACCATCGTGATCAGAGCAAATTTGATGTAAGATTCTGTACAGTAGATTCCTCCATCAGTATGATGTTGCGGTATAAAATAGCACTTGATGCAGTGCAGCGTCCTAATGATGCCTTAATTGTGAATGTGTTATTTCACCATGCTTTAAAGTTGGTATTTTTCACTAATTTTGTACACTCTTGCTATTATTATTATTATTATTATTATTATTATTATAACTACTACTACTATTTGTTAATGATTATTAACAGGGACTTGTATTGCTCTGTTTCCCCACATATGAACGATCCTCACTCCCACTGTGTTTCTAAGGTACAGCAAACCTGGGTTCGAGCTCTGTCCTCGCGACAGATGTACAGTAATATTGATTGCGAACATTTACAGTTTTGTTATACTCTGTCCTGAGATATTGCTCGGAGCCTATAAACCGGACATTTAACAACTGCATGACTGCTATTAATTATGTCTGCCATACTACATTATCCATAACGCCCTTGCCCATAATAGCCACACATATATATATTTGAGGACTCACTACAAAGACGCCCCGGCAGGTAGTCTTTCACAGACGCTTCGTTCAAGTGTGCAGCCACCGAGTCTTATCACCATCGCGAGTTAGAAGATTGGACCTAATCATTCTTACGAGGACGGCCCTTTTATGCATACTAAAGCCTGGACATTAAAGATTCACTGCGCTGATTAAAGTTAAGCCCCGCTCCCCCAGCACAAAGACCTTTCAGTACAAATCTTACTTATAGATCCTGCAGTTTCATATCTGAGCGTCAAGAGAATAAACTCTTCCTTTTTCTTTTTCATGCAAAGTCGGAATACTAATCAGGCATTTTTATTTCTGTCTTGCTTCCAGTGTTCCCGGAGTGGGAATACTCAGAATGACTCTTTTTACGCTGTCAATCACGATGACGCCGCGAGCATCTTTGAGCTCGCGTACTGTACAGTATGCGGAAGAAGGCGAATAGTACTTTTTTTGCAGCGTGTCTTACGCCACCTTGTGGTGCAGCGCCAACTACAGTAGATTTCAAAAATATGCAGTTGGACAGATACACGTTTCCCAGAAGAAGCATTTTACTAGATCTGATCCTGCTTAGTTGCTTGGAGAAAGGGATTTGGGAAACGACCAATTCTGGTAAAAAGTATCGTGCAAAATCAGCATTTTTCTAAAGTTAAAAACATTTTTTTTTTAGAAAGAAAAACTTCTGGTTCAATTCATGTTCATTTAAACTTAAATAATTTAGATAGAAAAGGAACAAAAATGCGAAAGCAACAACTTTTATTGGAGCAAGATTAAATTGTTATAAATATAAATTGTTATGTCAAATCAGTCACATATTATGAGAGATCTTCGAGTCAAACCGGGACTTATGATGAAGTCTCTGGTGAATGAGGGCTTAAAAGCGATCGACATTTACATTTACAGAAGACTTTGATCACAGTACGGTGATGAGACTCTTAGCCGCGGTAAAACATCTGAATGGTGCAAACGTTTTAAAGGAGGCTGAACGTCTGTGAACAACGATCCTGGCCGAGGAGGCTCCGAGCCCACTGCAGTCGAAAACGTTCAGCTAGTGGAACGCCGGGCCCATGGAAACTGACGTCCCCAACTTGCGGAGACGCATCTGTCTGTGAGAACACAGTTATTCACCAACAGCATTTGCACGTTACAGGAACTCGGCTGGTAGTTATTGCCACATCCCCCGTACAGTCCTCACTGACCTCACTCCGAGACATTTCGACTTGTTTGGAAAAGACAGAAATGGAGTTCCTGGAAGGCCAGCATTTCAGACGTAAAGTCTGATTGTAACTCCGGCGTACTGAGAAAAATTTCTACCTTGTTGGTGTCCAAGCACTAGTGAAACACTGTGATAAGTGCATTAGTGTAGCAGAGGATTATATAGAGAAATAAAGGGAGTTTTTACTCTCAGGACTGTGTCCTGTTATTCTGTACGATCCAAAGTCCCACTTTGATTCGAATTGTATCGTGAATTGATTATCTGGAATGCCTAATGCACTATAAGCACTTATGTACTGTATATGTGATACTTCAGTGACTTCACTGAGCACAAAGCGGACTGAACAAGAGAACCGGCTTTCCGGTGGTCACGGGATTAAAACTCTTACCTCATAACTCACAGCACGGTTTCGTGTGTCACTCTGATATTAAGAGCCGTGACGGGCTGATGGTGCTAACCAGCACCCGGGGCTATGTGAGAAACGGTCCTGGCAGCTAGCCTGAGAGATACCCAGACACGCAAGGACTTGTCTTTTCTCCGCGATCTCCTTGAGTGTGAAATCAGACCCCCAGATCCCAGTTCTGTCTCGAAGTTCGAACTAAAAAACTTTCTGCACATGGGCACAGAAAAACCATTTCCCTCCATGGAGATAAACACACAAATCTTTTCTCAGAATCCCTCATCACTCATAATCAGCATCAAGTGGAGCTCGTTAAAGCTTCCACAGGTACGGTGTGTGTGAGTGCCGTTGTAGTCAGGGTGGTGGTAGTAATGTTTTGTCAGCAAAATAAATGCATATCGTTCTCGCACACGGTGATTAAAGTGATCAGATAGAAATGCAGGCATCGTTTAGCCCTGCGCTGTGTAATTCACTGCCTTTAATGGCCGTTCAGGAGCCAAAAGCTCACAGTCTGTCTTTCACTCCAATCAAGCATTGATTGTCCTGAAGTGTGATGCAGCGTAATTACGAGCACATTTCGAGAGGCTGGGTGGAATTCTGTAGTGCGCGGTTTGTGCAGATTATGGAGGCTAGGACATCACGTCGCGGGAAGAGAACGACGGATAAACAGGTAGAGAAGTCGGAGAGGAATTAGAAGTGCAGGAAATGTTTAGGGGGAAAAAGATGGAAAAAGTCACAGAACTAGGTCATGAAGTGGAGGAATGATGGCTGGTTACTTTCCCAACAGGTGAAAACAAATACGGTTCATCGTGATTCGCCGCGAGTTTGGGCGCTGTGATTAGGTCTCCATCTTTACGCGCATATTACATAACTAAATAAATGAGTACTTAAATAATTAGATTACTCGTCACATCAAAAAAGTAATCGAGTACTCTAGTTTGTAACGCGTTCCACCCAACACTGGCCACAGCAGACCATCCGATCTGCACACAAGCTTGGCACAGGTTTTTTTTAAAGCCGGATGCCCTTCCTGACACAACCCTCCCATTGTATCCGGGCTTGGGACTAGGACTGCATGCAGTGGCTGGGGTCGGGGCATTGGCTGGGAATTGAACTCGTTGAGGCATTAAACCTTCTACTGAGACACCAATCATGACCTTAAATAAGCCTTTCTATCTAGTTCACTAATGCTGGGATACCATTAGGTTAAAAGTTTTCTCATTGGACTGCCTGTCTGGTTCTCATCTAAAACACCTGCCTCCCAAGAACACTTTTTAACATGTGCCAATGACTTCCAGCCAAGTTCTGGCAATGTGCAAGTGGTGTTGGTGAACGATAGTGTGTACAGGTCCGACAGACAGACGCATTGCTTTACTGCAAGTTTGAAAGTCTCATGACGAATTAGACGTAACAGTCTCACTCCAATAACGGTTGATGCTTTTGCATTTTGTTGTGGACAGCAAGACCAGATAAACGAACCGCTCTATAACTATTGTATATTTATGAACTCTGCATGTGATTCTCTCTGACACGCACTCCACAACACTGGTATAGTAGGATTGTTCCAATCCAGTGGAAATAATCTCTTCACATCATCGAGGTCCTTGGACAGTAATTGCACACGCTGATAAGACTCATGGTCGGCAGGTCTGCACTAAGTAGCTGAACTCCGCCACCTTTGCTTGGGGTGAATGAAATGTCAAGCTAAACTCCAGTTTTATCATTTTCTGGATAATAATCTCCAAAGCAATCCTCGTGAAATCCATTTACCTGCTCGTTCTGCATCTACACTAGAGAAAAGGTCAATTCATACTGTACCACACGCAGCTCTCCCAGCCTTTTTAGTCCCTCGTTTTCAATTTTAAAAGCCTTTCAATTCATGCCAGCTTTGTCTTTATACTTGTAAAAGAAAAAATATATGTGATTACATCCATTATGCTGAAAATCATGTCTTTGCTTATACGTTTTCCGTTTGCACATGCGGTACGAGTGAAGCATCAACTCTTTGTAAAGAAATCATTAAAAATAAATAAGCTTGTGCGAGATTGGTTTTTCCTGCTTACAATGCACTGTTTAAACACACACACACACACACACACTATTTAATTGAGCAAAAATAAAAGCAGAAAAATGAACTTTTCAAACCTTTCAGGAATTTTAAGGTAAATAGATCAGGGAGCAATAAATTCCCAGGTGTGTAACCATCTTAAAAACTTAAGGTTTAACAAGCTTAAAAGTTTAACATTTGACATTTAACAGATCAGTTGCCTAGTGGTCCGTATGTTCAACATCATCTTTGTGATCAAAGTTTTTGAACATACAAGTAAGTAATAAATAAATAAATAATAAAACAACAAATCAAGACAGCGAATTAACTCACTCACTCTCACTCATTCTCTATAAGATAAGATAACAAAGATATACCTTTATTCGTCCCTCAGTGGGAAAAGTCTACGTTACATGCGCAAAGAACAACGTGCAAATATAAAGTAATGACAGTTCGATGTATAAATACAAAAACGAGAAAAACAGACATTACCAAAAGTGTGTAAATACAAAAGAAGGGGAAAAAACAAACTAAACAGGATTTACACTTTCAATCAAATCTAATTGCACCAAGTAATATAATATTGCACAGTTTAAAAAAAAAAAAGGAGTTGCTATAGCGCTTATCCTGTATACGCAGGAGGCCTGGAACCGATCCTAGGGGACTTGGGGCACGAGGCCCACCCAGGGTACACCCTGGACGGGATGTCAATCCATCACGAGGCACACACTCACTCACACAATACACCAATTACCTTACTCTATATGGCTTTTGGGAAGGAAACCGGAATTCCCAGAAGAACCCCACCAACATGGGTTTCTCACACAGGAGAGAGTTTGATTCCCGAGGTGGTGGGGAGGAGCAAGGCCACAGTGCTGCCACAGTGTATTTAGTCTATTCCATCCATCCATCCATCCATCCATCCAGGAACCTCTGTAGTCCAACTAGGGACTGTGGAGGCCAATGGTGATTACTATTGCATTTACTCCTATTTATATGACGGTGTTGGGTTCCTCCGGTCAACATTTACGTACTCGTTTACACACTACGTTCAATTTGGGAACAGCAGTTACCCTTATCTGCATGTCTTTGGACTGTTGGTGGAAACCGGAGAACCCGGAGGAAACCCACCAAGCACGGGGAGAACATGCAAACTCCATGCGCATGGATCCATCCCGGACACTGGAGGTGCGAGGCGACACCACCATACCGCACATTTAGTCTATAAGTCTATCATTTTTTTTACTTTATATTTTTATCACCATCAACATTATGAATAACATTTTGCTGAATGTCTGTTTTTTAAGTCTGTAAATAACTACTCTAAGTGTCCAAAAAAAAAGTAATGGATGAGCTCCTAATCCTGAATGTGACCCTCGGACCCGTGCACATGTAATACAATTGGATTAAAGCAAAAGATAATAAGTCAAACTAGGTATGGTAGACTACTATCTTCTGTTTTCACAGGTCTTCCAAATAACAGCATGACATTCATGATGTTCGGTTAAAACAGGCTCCTGTCTCGCACACATGGGGAAAGCTCCTCGCTGGCGTCTCCGCGATAAGCCCGTATCGAGCCGATGACATTTGGAGGTGGATTTGATTTGAGTGATCTCTCACCATGGCTGTTTACTGAGGCCTCAGTCTTCTGCATTTGCATCTCACATCACTGTTTGGGAGCAAACATTTATATATAACTTCCTGTGTGTGTGTCAAAGTCAACACAAACAAGCTCGAACAATCACACTCAGATTATCTATATTGTGTGTTTGAGTTGGTAAACACATTCATTTTAAACAGTCGATAGTGAAGCCAGGTATGTGACGGCAGAGTAATGCTCGATATCATTAAGATACCTTGTGGTTAATTTCAGCTTCAGACGTCATGGGGTTGTGTTTTTTTGGAAAGTGGCATTGGTGCAAATTTCTTTTTTTTAAATAAATATAATTCAGAAAGTGTGTGTGGCAAAGAGACGAATTCTGACGTTCATGCAACATGGAAGTGACCAATCTTACTTCCCTAAAATTTCAAATAGCTAACTTTTGGAGAGATGATTTTATACAGTATGTGGCCCCCAGAATGGCCAATTTCCAGCGTTATACATCTCTCTTCAAACTATAATCATTTAAAATGCAAATTATTCATTTCTTTATTCATATTGATACTAAAATTGGGATATAAAAGGATATGAAAGAGTTCTGTGCTAAATTAAGGATTTTAAAACAAAAAATCTGTAGTGTTCGTAACCATGTCAAATTCATGTTGCAATATCTTAACAGTTTTGCATTTTAGATTAATAGACTTATAGTTTCATCTAAATGACAGTGAAGATCATTAAAAGATTTGAATAAAAAAAAAGCTACAAACACTAAAACATAAAAGGGCATGAAATTGTATTTAGCAAATCAGTTTTTTATATCTAATAAAAATATAAATGTGTATGTATATCTACAAAAAAATTAAAAAGCATGGATTGGGACATAAGAAGCATTAAGTATTATTTAAAAAAAAAGGTTTTATACAGTATGATCCTATCTGAAAATACGAAAGTACTTTTTTTAATCTAAAGTAGATGCGACGCTTTTTAGCGCCAATGCCATGCTTTTGCCGGTGATTCGTGCAAAACACAGAAACTGGTGGAAAAAAAACAAACAACCAAAAGAAGTATCCAATGTCTTACTGTGAACAGACAAATAAAATAACCACACTGTACAACTGTGATGTGCGGAAAAGCAACTAAACACACCAACACAATTTGGTGGATTTGATTCTTTGATTCACTGGGACAGTTTATGATTCTGAATTGACTCACACTTTTTTAATTGTTTAGGTAAACTTTAAAAAATATAAAACAATCTAAAATTTAAGAGTTCGTTCATCTTCTATACCAGTTTATCCTGTATACAGGGATAGCGGCCTGGAGCCTATACCAGGGGCCTTAGGGAACACGACAGGGTACATCGTGGACGTGGTGCTAATCCATCACAGGGCACACACACACACACACACACACACACACACACACACACAACAGGAAATTTCGGCACACCAATTAACCTAATCTGCATGTCTTTGGATTGTGGAGGAAACCGGCGTACGTGGAGGAAACCCACCAAGCACAGGGAGAACATGAATGGAACTCGGACCCTGGACGACAGTGCGACAGTGATAACCACTACACCACAGTGCCACTCAATTAGTTTTACACTTCTGTAAAAGTGCTTTCAAAATACTCCTTTTAGCTAAAGTATTTTTGCTATTATTGTTTTTTTGACGATTGGTGCAATACCGCCACCTACTGGACCGGAGTGTGGAGCAGAAGATCATGGGTGTGCACGAAGCATGATACTTAAACGATAAACAACAGAAGCATTAGTTCATTAAAGTTCACAGAAGCATCAAGGGTTCATTAAATCCTTTAAGTAGTTTTAAATAGTTTCAAACCTGTAGGAAATATATCTGCTTGAGAGATTAAATAAACTTCATTCCAATCAAATCGAAGCTCTAGTGCAGCTCTGATTTACAGCTCATGGTCGCCACCCGAACCGAACAGTTTCCCTGATTTAAACTTCTTGTTTGTTGTTATTGTTGTTACACTGCAGAAAAAATGACACGATGCTAACGAACGGCAGGCTTCAGAACCCGAGGCGTGAAAGTAGCGTAATTATAACTCCACATCTCCGTGTACAGTCAGCTCCTGAAATATTTTACACCCCCAGACACTCATGGTGTCCTCGTCACTGAGTGACAGCTGACTCGAATACTGTATGTACAAGCTTTTTTTTTTTTTTTTTTTTTAGATACTGTCAATCATCCGTGCTGGCTACATGCCATGTTGGAGACACACTGCTCTTCAGACGTCAAGATGGCATTGTGTGTGTATGTGTGTGCGAGAGAGAGGTAGAGAATAAGTCTGAAGAAAAGGTGATTGATGAGTGTACCGGACACGAGTACAGTAAGATTAAGTGACAGTAAGAATGTGCACTTTTGTGTGTGTGTGTGTGTGTGTGTGTGAGTGAGAGTAAGAGAGAGAGTTGTGTGTTCAGATCCCTTCCAGCACCAGAGCGTGCTTCCGAAACCATTCTGCCCTGCCTCTGCCCTCGCCTCAAACAATCAAGTGCACACACAAAAAGGCCCTTTCATTTCCCGAACAGTTAAATAGTTACAGTGCCAAAGCAGATGAGAGCATTTTTCATCCGCTCGCTTCTCCTTCCTCGGGAGCGATCGCTGACACAGGCAGCTCTGTTTCACCGGGGTCTTGATCTTGATCATTTGCAGCTCACAAAGAACAATCATTACCCTCTCTCTCTCTCTCTCTCTCTCTCTCTCTCTCCATAACAGCAGCATTGTTTTTGCGTCTCAAAGAAGGTGTAGGAGGAGGACTGATTGATAAGGTGGCAGACATTTTGATTATCAAATGCTAATCACACTCGCTCTCAAATCTGCACAGCCATTTTGCTCGAAACGCCTCGACTGTATGTCGATCCGGAGAACCTGCACCTTTTCGTCACCTTTAACTAAAGCACAGGTTGTTCCTAATCCGTACGTGGCACTTATCCTAATGCACGTCAGATGGATGAGCTTTATTTTTACACCTACTTTTACACCTTAAATTAGAGTCAATTCTCTGTATACGAGGTATACACACTTATGCCAGTTGTCATAAAGGGCTTGTGCAGAAGCCATGGAGCTAACCACGCCACTACTTGCAGGTTGTCTCGTCTTGTTTAGAGGTATTTAGGATTTCGATTTGATTATAAGCTGTCTAGACTTACGCTGTTGAATAAACGAATAATTAAACAAAATAAAAGCCTTCGAAAGGACGTAAAGCCGTCACGATCTCACGCCATGACATCTCGTTTAGAGATGGCGCATATAGACCATGTCCGTCTTTTTTATCCAGCATGCTGTACGCTCCAATGTACAACGTCTTCTGCTTTAAAATGTCAGCTCAAAGCTCTCCCAGGACCTCATAACTTTCTTTTTCTCTCTCTTTTTTTTAAAGAACGAATCAATACTCTGATGCTCTAAGCATCAGTCTGAGTAATTTGGTGGTTGCAAAGTAAATATTCTGTGGTTTCACGCTCTTATTTTAGCAAGAACGTAATATTAATAAACCAACCCTGAGTTCACACTCGTGAAAAACAAGCCACTTGTGACGCATTTTTTTTCCCCCAGCAGGCCTTTATTTTTGGTTCTGATTATTAGGCAAAATACAGCCTACAGCACATGGTTTACGACGCTACATGGTTTACTTTGGTTTGCATTTACAGATATGGGTTTCGATAGTTTATTAAAAATACAAAAAAAGTTAAAAAAGCTAGTTGTTTTTGAACGTATTTTATATCTCAGGCTTTTGGATAAGTGTTGTTGGAGTTGCAGAGCAGAAGAACAAGCTAACCGCATTTGCTACGTACACTCAACTGAAACACAATCACATAGAACATACTGTACTGTACTACTGATATGGTATGATATAGTACATTATATACCTGCTGAACTTTGGTAGCCAATAAACACCACAGTGTGGTGGAAGATGCTGTTACAACCTTCGGAGGATCCTATTACTGTACACGTCTAATGGCAAACCTGTAGATGTTACTCTAGCTGGTCCAGTGTGAGTACCATGGAACATGAGAAGATACCACAGTGCTGTAGAACCATGGACCAAACTGTTGTACCAAAGTATGTAACATATTGTGCGATAGCATCAAATACATACTATGGAACTGACAAAAATACCATAGTACTAGACTGTATGTCATAGTCTGTACTAATCAGACTAACTAGTTTTTTCTTATAAGCATCTACACTATATGGATAAAAGTATTTGTCCAAACGTGTTAGTGATTAAATTCAGGTGTTTCACTCAACCAGACCCCTCATCCCCAGTGAAGGGCGATCTTAATGCTTCAGCATACCAAGACATCTTGGACAATGCTATGCTTCCAACAGTTTGTTGAAGGCCCTTTTCTATTCCAACGTGACTTTGCCCCAGTGCACAAAGCAAAGACTATAAAGACATGGTTCAATGAGACTGGCCCGAACACAGACCCCTGACCACCCTGAACTGGAACGGGGGCTTCTGAGCCAGACCTTCTCGTCCAACATACAACAGAATGAATGGACACAAATTCCCACAGTAACACTCAGAAACAGTCTTGTGGACGGCCTTCCAAGAAGAGTGGAAGCGTTCCCACAAAGACTTGTTCAGCAAATGGGAGCTGGGAACATCTTTGTGTGCCATTAGATGCTCATTGGCATAAACGCTTCAAATAAAGGTTAAGATTTCGTTGTTTTGAGGTTTGGGTCGTTCATTCAATATCATCTTAACACCACTTCATCAAAGTGGTGCTAACTTTCAAAAACGATGTCGTCCCCACAGTGCTCACCAGAGTTGGGAAAGTTGGGCAACCTCCTCACAGAGGCAACCAGCTTTCGCACTAAAATACCATGGACCGCAATGCTGTAAAAAATAAATGAGGAAGAAATATAGAAACTGAACTGTAAGACACAAAATGATCCCGTAGGTCTGCCACTCGACTGTGAATTTGTCACTTTAACTTTCAGGCTTCTGACAAGACCTGATAGACCTGCAGGAATGAAACAGCATGTGTGGTTCAGCTAGTCCTGATTAATTTGTTCTGACCATGCAG